>NW_005871417.1:160307-218395 GCF_000147115.1 Myotis lucifugus | reverse complement strand
CACGCTCAACACAGGAGCTGCCCCCTGGTGGTCAGTGCACTCCCACAGCCAACCTCCCATGGCCAGCCAACCTCCTGCAGTCCCTCCCTCCAGCCAGCCAGCCCCCATCAGCCCCAATCGGGACTGGGCAAGCTGGCCCCAATTGGCCCCAATCGCCAGCCAGGCGAAGGGACCCCACCCATGCACAAATTCGTGCACCAGGCCTCTAGTGTATTACATAGTGTCATACAGTATCATCTATCTGTCAGTTTTTAAATATCCAGCTATCTGCCTCTCTGTCTTTACTGATCATACACAAGACGCTGTGTCTTATTTTCATATTTCAAGTTTCTACTACATAATGCATGTTTACAAAATAATTATCAAATAAGCAGATGAGTGTATAAATGAATAAAGAATTATAAAATGTGTTTAGAATAAATTAATTTAAATGTCTTAAATATAATACTTACAAGTGGGAATTTTTTCTTAACTATGTACAATGTTTTATCTATAATTAAAATGTTAGAAATCATTTTATGCCACTATGGAAAAGATAAGAAAGAAGATAAAACATTTTCAAAGAAGAAAATGTAACATTAATTATTGCCTTAGACCACACATTCTGCTCATCAGGGTGAATCTTTTGTTGTGATCTCTCATTTCAACTTACTAATTTTTACCCACAGATTTTCAGAAGAATTACTGGGAAGTAAATGGTAGTCTCTTTTGAAAAAGAAGTTATCTCAATATTAAAGTCCCCTTTTTACTGATGTCTAATGTTTTTATCTGACTTTCTTACATAATAATTACTTTCTTACATAATCATTAAAACCTCTGCTTTGGTTTGGTTTCTGGTATGTGTATGATGTCTGACTCTTTAAAATTTTTTTTAAAATATATTTTTATTGATTTCAGAGAGGAAGGGTGAGGAAGAGAGAGATTAAAAACATCGATAATGAGCCCAGCTGACATGGCTCAATGGTTGTGTGTCGACCTATGAACCAGGAGATCACAGTTCGATTTCTGGTCAGGGCACATACCTGGGTTGCAGGCTTGATCCCCATTGTGGGGCATGCAGAAGGCAGCCAATCAATGATTCCCTCTCACCATTGATGTTTCTATCTCCCTATCCCTCTCCCTTCCTCTCTGAAATCAATAAAAATATTAAAAAGAAACATCGATGATTAGGGATAATCATTGATTGGCTGCCTCCTGCATGCCCCTTAACTGGGTTCCAGCCCGCAACCCGGCATGTGCTCTGGAATTGAACCATGACCTCCTGGTTCATAGGTGGATGCTCAACCACAGAGCCACACTGGTCAGGCTAATGCCTGACTCTTGAATCCATTTGTTCAGACTACTGTGTGAGTGGCAACTGGTTAGCAATCCTCGGGTGAGCCAAGATGATAAGTTAGCTCAGAAAGGAACTAGTGGTTTCTAGGGTTCCACTGCCATCACATTGTTAATTCTTAAGTAGTTCCTCAAATATGAGGCACAAGAACTTTCAGGGAGAAGAGAATGTCAATGCATGGCTTTCTAGTTCTGGTGAAACTGCTATTGCTCATTAAGATTGACTGTATGTCACCATCCAGGGCCCCTGGCATCTATTCACGATCTGCTTGTCTTATGTCATTTTTTATTAGTGTTGAATACACAACTATTTTTGCATATAGATATTTTGTATCTTTTCCCATCTAGCATTATATTCCACCAGATTTGAGGTAAATAAAGATCAAGATCTGAATAAGCATCAGAGAAAGGAAAGACCAGGTGAAAATCTAAGTAGCTAGGGAAGAGGTCAAGTCCAGCTGAGACAACTGAGGAGCTGATGGGAAAGAGGATAGAAGCCCATGCAGAGTGAGGTATGTGGGTCATGTACACTGAGATATAGCCATAGTACTGAACAGGCCTCACTAACCCAACCACTGACTCTAGGGTCGTGACCGTGCCAGCTTTAGTCTCATCAGGATGGACACATTTTAAATTTAACCACAAAATTGGGTTGAGGCCTACAAAATTGTCTGCCTCTAATTGAGACCAGAAAGAAATCCTGCTTGATATCAAACCCTATTCCTAACCTTAAACTCTATTCTAACAGGATTTCTGGGCACTGCATAGCTTCTATGTGAAAAGGCCTAGCTTCAAAACCTTTTTTAAAAAATTCCCAGAGCCCTAGTTCATTATGTTATCACAATTTCCAGATGGGTTTTGAAACAGATCAGTAGACCAGCAATAAGATGTAAAAGGGGAAAACACTAGTACTATTAAGTCTGCCAAGGAGAAAGCTATGATGGTACTGCGGCAACTCTTTTCTTATACATGCAAAGTTACTAAAAAGGTAGCATTATCTGAGTCAGCTATTTTCTAGTTCTACTAGTGGACAGAAATGCAGAAAAGCTATGACAACAGAAGAATGGATGAAAATTAACTACGAGAGAAAAGCACTCTAACAGCAAGTGCCTTTTTAAATGGAATGAACTAATAATACAGTTTCCTTCCTTGAGAAAGAGGCTAATATCACAGAAGTGTTGCACGGACTTCTCTCTGAGTGTTTGATTAGGTGATCACAGGAGATCCTTTTAAATCCTTTACTAGTAAGTGCAATTCTCATAGTTGTGAAAGGGGTAACTAATGGACTAAATGTCAAGAGAAAAACAGTCTAACGCGACCAGAAAGGAATATTGCCAGTGCTACATACCTTTTAAGATCTTTTTATTTCCCAACTGACAGTAATATTTTAGATGTTAAATTGCCAAACAGATTTGGTTTGTACTTTTGTCTTTAGAAATAATTTAAATGGGGGATGAAAAACCATAGAAGATAAAATATGATGCAATGTTTTCACAAATGTTATACTTCAGCAGTTTGAACATCTATTATCAGGAATAGTAAAGTTAACATTTGACATTTTCCAAGACCTTGGCAGAGTTAAATACTCTGTCATTTGCTAGAAAAAATGTAAAAACCCATATTAGTTATTCCTTTGTAACATGTAATTATTTAGGTGAAATTAAAATGCCAACAAAAGTAAGATTGTTTTTCAAAAGAAAATACAAAAACACCAAAGTGAACCTTTTTACAGAAAATTAAAAGTTATGAAATAAGTAATGTCGTTAGACCAAATTAAAGTTGTTTTACTATAATTAAGGCAAATTGGAAAGCTTGCTGTATTGAGTGCTGTTTTTTCTGCTCCATAGCAACAGCCCGGGCTTACCAAAATAGGTTAATAATTGTTTTTGAAATCAACATTATTCATCACATGGTGTGTGAACATTTATGTACTTATTGTCCTCCTGTGGAATAAAAGTCACATTGTAGTTACTTTATTCTAAATTAATAAAAATGTCATAGTATGCAAATGAATAAGGACTTCACTTTGCAACCACAGGGAAATTAAAGTTTAAGAATGTTCTTATTTGTTGAATTAACATTTGGCTATTGGAAATAATATAAATTATTATAAGATCAATCTATTCACACGTCTCTTATAATTAGGCAGCAGGGAAAGTGCAAAAAGGGATGACTAGACCCCTCTAAAGACAGTGGTAGCTGGCTCCTGGTATGCAACATACAAACTATTAGATTTGAAACAGGCCAATTAATATAGTGAATGTCAACTTGGGGTCATAATGAGTAGGATTAAATACCTTAGTTACCTCATAGGACTGTTGGTAGAAATAACTAAAATTGTACTCCTGAGGGGACAATTTGCATATTAGCCTTTTATGATATAGGATTATTATATAGAATAGGATTTTCCATAGGAACAACTATACACCTTCTTTCCTCTCACCCTGTATATTTCTTTTTGTACATTGTTAAAAATTATGGAGTGTTTCTTGCAGCTGTACTAATAATTTTGTTACCTTGCCCTTATACTTCAATGATAGTGTTGCTATTTTGGTTATTTGGAAAAGAGTAACTGGAAGTACACTGACATCACTATTAAATTCTTGTGGCAGTAGCTGTAGATTAGTACGAACGTCTTTCCCCAAGGACATGCTTCTGAAAATCCAACAGCAAAAATTAAGAGCTAGGCATTCGGTATGGTCTATAGAAGAAAATATAAAAGACGACTGTATTAACACCCTTGGCATTAAAAATGGCAACATTGCCCTGACCGGTTTGGCTCAGTAGATAGAGCGTCGGAAGTAAAGAAAACTGAAGATTTTGTTCAATTGACTATATTGAGATCATATTGCACCAGTAAGCATCAGTGATAATGAAATGTCCCATTTATATTTTTATCTGTTTTCCCTATACTGAATAATCTTCTGAAATGTTATGTTAGAGAAGAGATTTACAAGAATAAATAATAAAAATGATCAAATTAGTACTTAATTACTATCAAATCACACTGAACAAATGAGTGAGATAGAATAAAAGATCTGGTGATGATGCATTTATGTAACATAATTCAAATTTCTTCTTTTGAAATTTAAGTTCTTGTCCTAAAATCTCAGCTCTCATGTGGATGTGGGTGTAGGTGTGGATGGTTTCCTATGATCTTTTTAAATCATCTAAATATCTAATTTTAGTACAGCAGATTATGTATAGACTTCCAATGAGTATATTTTTAATCAAGAATAATGATAACTTATTTTCTATAGGCAGGGATGCCCCCAACATACTTGTACATACAGACCACAGGCATACATACACATGTATATTCAATGCCAGTTAATGTTACCAACACATTAAATAAATGTGAATTAATTACACTAAATGTGATTTTAGAAGCTGTGTTGGTCAAATGCACAATAATAAAATCAGTGATTTTGCCACTAACACATTTAATTGGCATTCTTTAATATATATAATTTCAATTTTTTCCCTTTCAAAATATGTGTTGAAGTTGACAGATGTACCTTCACTTTTAAAGAATTTGAACATACGCATCTCTCTCAAATAATCAGTATTCTCTCAGGGGAGCAATTAGGTTGTATGGCCTTTCTTAAGCATGAAAAAAATATGCTATTCCTTTATAGTTTAAAGCACAACAGAATATAGAAAATGTTTAATGAAGATTACTATGTCCTAGAATTTAACCAAACTCACTATAAACTATCATGCATCAAACACATGAGTAAGCAGATAACTAATTCAAATGGATGTATGAGATTCAGACTATTTTTAATTTAATCTCATATTATTTATATTTATTCAATACTGACACTATTGCATTTGTCTCTTTATACCTTCTGACAGATTTAGAAAGGTAAAATTGACAACTAAAAATTGTATGAATTTAAGAAATTCAATCTGATGACTCAGTTGTCCTGAATTTACGTAGAGATACATTTGTTTTCTTTAAACATGTTACCCAATTCCTTTGCTGAATAAGTTGATACTTACTTTAAAATCATTGCTACAATGAACAACTTTTACAAAATTAGTTTCAAAAACATTGAAATGTAACCCTTATAAAGGTATTTAACACATTTTTCTAAATAAACAGAAAAAAATTACAAATAAATATGCAATACTAAAGTTTGTATAAATGTTTCAATATTTTTAATTGGATAATAATAGTTCAGTAACAAATACTTAGAAATATTGTGTTATAAAAGGAATATTTTAGATAAAAGGATGACATACTGGAATCTTTCTAAACTGACATGCTGGAAAATCCCCCTTCAATGATTTTAGTTACTCATAACCTTGTCTATTGTAATAATCTTAAGATTTTTTAAGGAAATTGCATTTGGGTGCCCTATACTGAATTAACTTGATTTAACTCAAGGTGTGTTTTCCAAAATATTCAAGGTTAAATAGGTAAGCTGGAGGATCAATTTAATACAATAATTTTCTATGATACTAATTTGAACCTAATTTTTCTTTCTCTGTTTACATAAATATCTATATTGTACTTTTTGGTAGGGGAATATAGAGTGTTTGATGATAGCCACTACAAATAAATGGGTTAGTGAGTATAAATCAAATTTTTAAAGTATCTATTCTAGTGGATATTTTTTACCTCTTTTTTTTCAGAGCTTAGATAAAACATGTCCATTTATTTCTAAGGTTTTCAATCTATGACACCTCAAAAATTAAAACATGACTCAGTTGGTTGGAGCGTCGTCCCATGCACCAAAGGGTTGCTGTTTTGATTCCTGATTGGGGCACATACCTGAGTTTTGGGTTTGATTCCTGATCCCAAGTGGTGGCACATTCAAGAGGCAACCAATCAATGTTTATCTCATACATGCTGTTCTCCCCAAAATCAGTAACAACATGTCCTCAGGTGAAGATTTAGTAAATAATAATTGCAATATTTAATCTTGTATGTAGGATAATACAGCCAATGTTTAATTATACAAAACTTAGTTGTTTTTAACTTCTATTTTTAACTAATTTTTGAGCATTATATTACACTTCAAGAAAGAGTGAAATTAAAATGAATCTATTTCAGAATATTTCTAGTAGCAAAAGTAACAGTGAGGCAAGAGTTTTTATAAAAATACCGCAGTGGATATCCTACTTCATCTCTGTTTAAAACAAATATTTTATTCTTGGAAAAAGAGCCTCACCGATCAGGACGGTCCTCGGGTATCTAAATTTACATCAGTATGCTGTCAGTAGTAACACTTCCCATTTATCATTTGGATCACCTTTGCACCAACATTTTTATAAACATGTTTTATACTTGTTTAACGACTCACTTTTTGTGTGTGCCAAAGTCCTATCTTTGGTACCAGCTTATAAAAGAGTTAATACAGTAACTACATGCATGTTTCTTATATCTTCATTGTATGCCTTCAAAATAAACTTAAGAACCTCTTAATGGATAAAAAAAAATAAGCATTTCTTACTCTATATCTTCATGAAGAATTTTCCTGACAAGACCATCTCTACTATAAATTCACGCTTTAATTAGGAGGCCATCAGTCTCTTTTATGTGTTTTGATGGATTTATAGCTCCCACTATGGAAGTGAACCAAGTCATGCAAAGCTAATCTTCCTAGCAGGAATCAGCCTCCAGTACAGGACAAATGAAAGACAATTAAGTAATAGAGATTCCCTATGTTCTTCATCAAATGTGTCGGGAAGTGTTTAATCAAAGAAGAGTACCACATAATATTAAACAGATGTGTCCTTTTATCTACCAAATAAGTTCTCAATTCCACACTTATGTGTACAGAGTAGATAGACATGACAATTTAAACTTCACATGTAGCCTTTATTTTATTTTCTCAGCATATTTTTGAGTGTTACCATTTTTCTTTCAACTTTTAAAAAATAAAATTCCATCATTGCCTGGCAGGATTGAACAGTTTGCTAGCATTTCATTTTTATAAATCATGTTAAAGCATTCATAAACTTCTCTCTCTTCTCTTCCCCCACATAATCCCTTTAACTTCCTTAAAAGAGCATCAGCAAACATTTAAAGAGCAATGAGGTGATTACTGAGTGTGTGAAAAGTACCAACTCCCTCAGAAATATTCTATGACATTTAAAGAGATGAGGGCAAAGACAAACTGGAAAATACTACAGAAGAGAAGATGTGTAAGACTGATCCAAATTTTAAAAGTAGCTTTACAATTCTATTTCTCTCTTTAAATACTTTTGTTCTGCTTGGTATCATCTCCATATTTGTCGCTCTATCTTCCCAGAATTCCGATTGAAAATTAGAAGATATTCCTTGTACATGCTCATAAATATTGAGGTCACTGCCTAAGATTTTATATACTTCTCATTGCATTTCTTTCTGCTTATTCTTCATTATCACTCTTAATGAAAAGTGTCATTACTGACTTTTACTTACAACATAATTTTCATGCAAAAGAAATATTGCTTATTTTCATAAATAGGAAAATATTTATTTTTACCAATCTTTACAAACTAAAGTTACCACTAAACATACTACTCTTAACAGAATAGATGTGTCTATTTTATGAATGTATGTGATGCAACTCACATAGTCTGCACTATTTAGTGTGTGGCTTTTCTTGAATAATGTCATTTGTATTATATTTATCCCTTTGAGAGAGAGAAAGAGAGAGAGAGAGAGAGAGAGTGTGTGTTTGTGTGTGTGTATGTGTGTGTTTGTGTTTGATTTCCTATAGCAATATGGTATGGTCCTCTTTCTTACTGCTGTATGATATACAATGAAATAAATATATGGTTAAATAATTATTCTTATTTATTTTAAGTTATTATTTATATTAAATTATTGGGGGAGGAAGAAACTTTACTCCCCTAGGTTCTTTCTGCTGGTTTAATAATTACATCTACATGAGCCAGATTAACAAGAGAAAACAAGCCAATTTAATTACATACATATGTATGGGAACTCCACCTACATGAGACAGAGACCCCATGGAGACAAGAGGTTTGGGAACAAAAAAGGAAAATGAGGCATATATACATTCTGAGCTAAAGATGAAGTAAGGCTAAGGCACCTTGGGGCTTCAGAAGGGAGGAAGGTCATTCCCAGGACAGTGAGAAGTGTAGATGTTTCATAATTAGAAGTTTGGCCTTCCTTGTAGATAGGTATGCCCATACTACCCAAAGCAATCTATAGATTCAATGCACTTCCCTTTAAAATACTAATGGCAGATTTCACAGACCTAGAATGAACTTTCCAAAAATTCATCTGGAATAAAAAAAGACCCAGAATAGCTGCAGCGACCCTGAGAAAGAAGAACAAAGTAGGTGGGATCTCAATACCAGATATCAAGCTATATTACAAAGCCACTGTTCTCAAAACAGCCTGGTACTGGCACAAGAACAGACATATAGACCAATGGAATAGAATAGAGAACCCAGAAATCGACCCAAACCACTATGCTCAATTAATATTCGATAAAGGAGGCATGAACATACAATGGAGTGAAGACACCCTCTTCAATAAACGGTGTTGGGAAAATTGGACAGATACATGCAAAAAAAATGAAACTAGACCACCAACTTACACCATACACAAAAATAAACTCAAAATGGATAAAAGACTTAAACAAGGTGGGAAACCATAAAAATACTAGAGGAATCCACAGGCAGCAAAATCTCAGACATATGCCGAAGCAATTTCTTCACTGATACTGCTCCTAGGGCAATGGAAACTAAAGAGAAAATAAACAAATAGGACTACATCAAAATTAAAAGCTTTTGCACAGCAAAGGAAACCATCAACAAAACAACAGGAAAGCCCACTGCATGGGAGAACATATTTACCAATGTTATAGATAGGTAATAAAAGTTATTTCTGGTGATAATTCTTATTATGGGCAAGGCCCCTAATTTAAATTCTTTGAGAGATAACTAGTGGGCTTGCAGGGTCTCAATTACCTTTACCTCAAAATAATCCATGTACCACAACAGCATATCTTAGAGTAACTTACTCTGATTCCCTACAATTATCAATCAGTAAAACTACCAGGTATACCTAGCTTTATCTTTTCCTAAATTATAGAATTTCAAATTTACCAAAAAGTTGCAAGAATATTTGCCATATTTTTCTGCTTTCTCTACATATGTATATTGTTTTATTTTGCTGAACCATTTAAGTATACATTTTAGACATTACTACATTTAAACCAAGCAGGGAAATAGTCTCTTATATAACTGCAACAAAATTATCACACTGAGCATTAAAGTTATTAGATAACTCTTATCTGATGTAATATCCATATCTAAGTTTCTTCCCTTATATAGTATCACTATTTTTCCTTTATAGCTCTGTGGTTGTTCTATTGTTGTTGTTTTTTCTGTACTTTTTATTATCTTTTGTTTTTGATAGAGGAGTGATATAATTTAAGATATTACCTTTCTCCCCAGCTGGATGGCTCAGTTTGGAGCATCATTCCATACACCACAAAGGTTGCCAGTTAGGATTCTGGGTCAGGGCACATAACCAAGTTGCAGGTTCGATCCCTAATGGAGACACGTACCAGAGGCAACCAATCCATGTTTCTCTCTCACATGGTTGTCTCTCTCTCTCTCTCTCTCTCTCTCTCTCTCTCTCTCCACCCCCTAAAAAAATCAGTAACAACATATCCTAGGGTGAGGATTACAGATTAAAAAAAAGATATTACTTTTCAATATCACTCAGTTCCCTATAATCTAAAAGATTGTATTTGATTTCTTTTACTTTTTTGCCTTTTGAAATTTGTGTCCAAAACATTTGATAAAAATAAAATAAGACAAAGTAAAAGAGATAAAATAATGTTCTTTGAAGTCAAATCATTTTATTTAAGAAAAAGTTTACATTAAAAAGCCATTAAATTCTTTACTCCTAAATATTGTTTTAAAAAAATTAAAGGAAAAAAAAACGGCCAAAAAAAAGAGTCACTTTTGCTAAGCCATGTCACCAAACCAGAACTTAATAGCTAACGTCCCAGGAGTGGAATTTTAAACCAGGCCATCAGTACTAGTAAGGTAATCTGCAGAGTAAAACCCCTGCCATCTCCTCTTCCTTCCCCCAAAAGAAGATAACCTGCCCTAAAAGGAATCCTTTATTTTCATGTGATAGTAAGCCCCCTGCCACACACACTCTTCCACCTTTGAAACTTTTCATTTTGTACAACCCCTCCAGAGCATCCTTTTAGTTGCTAGATGGAATGCTGCTCAATTCATGAGCTGCTTAGTAAAGCCATTAGATCTTCAAATTTATCTGGTTGTTTTTGTTCTTTAACAGTATAAAATATCACTACTGAAAAATAATCTTCATTATGTAAGACAGGAAGAAAAATATGGAATTTACTGAGAGTTGATATCCTAACTGATGAGTTAAGTCCCCGAGTGTCGTTTGGGTGTCTCCTGCCAGCAGGGTTCTGTGCTTTCCTGGCACCTGCTCTTTCTGCATTTTTCAGGCCCTTGGGTCCACTCACTTTCAGGAGGATTAGGAAACTGAAAACTGCACTATCATTACAGGAATTTTATTGTATTTGGAACAAAATGACTTAGAAAATTTTCATTCAACGTTTTTAACAAGAAAACAATCAATGTAAAATGTAATCTTGTCATTATTGTATCTTTGTATCATTAGAATTATATATTGCTCCTGATGGCACTGTCTCTAGTATTTCAAAGAAATTGGACCTTTTGTCACTTTCTGATAACCTCTAATTTTCATTTGATTGAACTATTCCATAGTTACTATATCTTTTTTCATGCTGTTGAGCACTTTTACCATTAATACTCTGAACTCTGTTTCAGATAAATTTCTTATCTCTGCTTCATTTGTCTCTTCTTCTTGAGAATTCTCTAGTTCTTTCACTTGGGGATTATTTCTTTGTCTCCTCATTTTGGTTGTCTGTTTGGGTTTGTGACTATGCTTTAAGTAGATCCTCTACACCTCTCAATCTCTAGTGCAGAACCCTGTTAAAGGCTGTTTCTGACTAATTGGATCAGGCAAAGACTCAATGCCTCCAGAGACTTACTCTGTCTATAGACTAATAGGATTCTGACTTGAATTGCCCCTAGGCAATTGTGCTCAGGTGTAGCAAGAGTTTCTTCAACAGGGTGGGGCAGTTTCTTCTATCTGGAGGCTATTACTTTTAGTCTCTTAAGTGGCCTCAGGGCAAGGTGTTTTCCAATAGGGTATGTAGATTGTCTTCCCCCCAGGCAAGGAAAATGTCTATGTGGGAAAGATGTCCTCTGCTGGAAACTTGGGGTGTCTGCCTTCTGAGCTCTATCCCCTGAGTCCCCGTACCTGGGTTCTGCTCTCAAAGCTCCAGTCCACTTCACCCTCCCTCTGCCAGAGCACAAGGTGGGTGGCTCCACAGGGAATTTTTGTGTGTTGGCCCTTCAAGAGGGTGACTGAACTTTCAGCTGCCACTTCCTGGCAGACAGTTCCCCACTGCATTTCACAGCTAGATGTGGGTACCCTCCTCAGATTTGGTGCTCTCTGCTGGGGAGCCCAGCTTGGGGATTAGATCCCATAATTCTCAGTGGGACCCGCCCCCCCCCCCCCCAGCTGAGATATCTCTCCAGGACTTTAGTTACTGTCTGTGGGCACCAAGCCAGCCCTTTCGAACCTCCCCCACTCATACCAGTCTCTATACGGTCTCCACCTTCGGTCCTTGGGTATCAGGGTTCTCTCCTGTGAGTTTTCCGTTGATTATCTAGGAAACCTTTCCATATTTCAGTTGTAATTCCAGCTTGTTCCTGGAAGCGTGTCTGTGCAGCATCCACCTACTCTGCCACCATGTTTAATCTCCTCTTCATTCAGTTTTTATTAGAATTTTTCAAGACATATTCACTTTGTTTCTTCATAATTGTTTTATATTTGCATATAAGAATCTTTTGTTAAATTTCTGATTTCAAACTAATGTTCCAGAGAATAAAATCTAATTTTAATCCCCTAATGAAAATTCATGGGAACAATTCGTCATAAGTAGAATAAACATAATGGCATTATAGTTCTCTAGAGGGGGAAAAATATTTCACAATAATGTTGACTGTTTAAGAGGGTGTGTTTGAGTTTTCTACATTTATTTTATGTAAACTTGGCTGTAAACCTCTGTTTATTTTCTTGTCATTTGAATCACAGATTCTGTGTTAAGTCAAACTATGGGATGATTTGGGCTATAATGTTAAAACCCTTTCTTCCTTGGATGATGCCCCAACTGTTAATATGAACTAAGTGATGCTTCTGGCTGTGAGCATCAGAAAGTAAGCAAAAGTGCAGGCAGGTAAAGAGCAGATCCCCTCCAGCTTTGCACAGAAACGATTGTCCTTCTTCAGGCAGGTCTGTCATTTAACCTGTCGGTATGTTTGGCTAGTTTATGTGACCTATATGTTATTCACTCAGGAGGATATCTGTGTGTGTATTTATTTGCAGGTCATTGAAATGAGTGATTTTATAAAACAGTATGAGATATACTGTATATATGTAATCTGTGGTTAAGCAGCATATGCTGTCCTGATATTAAAAGACTATATCATGTCAAAATAATTATTGAAGATGTGATTTGAAGTCTGGGATTTCAAAATAATATAGTGCAGGGGAGTGCTTGGGTGGTGCTTGGGAAGCAAGATCGGCCTTGAATTGAGGACTGGTGAAGCTGGAACGTGGGTACATTTGGATTCATGTAGACTTGCTCTACTTTTGTATATATGGTTGAGATTTTCCATTAAGGGGGGAAAAAAAGGTGTAAAGAGAGGAGGGAGGAGCAAAGAGAGAGGCAGGATCTTGATTAGAGGTCTTTTCTCCAGTGAAAAACTGTGTACATGATCCTTGGATTTAAAAAATATATATATTTTTTTATTGATTTCAGAGAGGAAGGGAGAGGGGAGAGAGATAGAAACATCAATGATAAGAGAGAATCACTGATTGGCTGCCTCCGGCACACCTCCTACTGGGGATCAAGCCTGCAACTCAGGCATGTGCCTTTGACTGGAATGGAAACTGGGACCCTTCAGTCTGCAAGCCTATGCTCTATCCACTGAGCTAAACTGGCTAGGGCGATCCTTGCATTTTTGATACCAGCCTCTGAGTTCAAGGCTTTGTTTTCACTGATAATGTAAAATACTCTCAACAATTATTTTCAAAATCAGTCTCTCTGCCTTCAGTGCTGCTGTCTGGTATGGTTACCTTACTAAAACAGAGGACAAAAAATGTACAGTGATGGGAGCTTACCCTCCTCTGTGATAATAATACAACATCAAAGTAGCCAGTGGAATCAGGAAGGAGTGGAACAGTAGATCGATGACCAAATGTAGAGAGAGATTAGATGAAAGGGTTTCAGGGGAAAAACAGAGAAAGGAAAGACTACTCAACAATGCAATAAATAAGGAGCAAAAAGTGAGATCATAAAGTACGGTTTCTGATTTTCTATGCCTTTCAAGTCATAGCAATTGGCTTCACTCTGCCTGGTTTGCAGACTGGCAAATAAAGCTATCTGAGAGACTAAACAGAGTAGTCATGTGAAAAGTGGATACAGGGAACTGAAATTATTGGGGTAGAATTTTGTAAGAGTCCTTTCTTAAATACAGCTTCTTTCTGTTAAAGGTGTAAATGGAAAGAAAACATCCTCTGGTTTAGAGGGACTTTCTAAAATTTGGCCCAAAGAATGAGAGTTTTATCTTATTTTTATCTCTAACTCTCACTCTCCTGCCAATTTCATGCTGGCCCCAGGGGACACTGCCTTCCTGTTCACCCTTAGGCTCAAATTAGTTCTTGGCTTATGGTGGAGGCTGATTCTTAAATAGGGTCTTGTCTGTTTGAGAGTATATGGGCTGTAGCCATTAAGCCAAAGGCTAATGTTTCACTCTTTCCAAGACATCTGCTCACCTTATTAGAAATTTCTTTTCCCTTGCCATGTTCATAGTTGCCTTGCTTCTGATCGGTATACATCACAGGCCCAGCCTACACAGTTTATATGTAGACATCATGACTCCCAGGGTAGTGTCCTGGCTTCCTGCCCAGAATGTGTTATTGGTGACCCTGTTGTTCTCTTCTTTAAACACAAAGTTAATTATGAGTTGTTGGAGCCTCTGATGACTTCTGAGACATCATACACTCCCTCGCTAATCTTCTAACATGTAGATCAGATACCATGTGAGAAAGTACCCTCTAAAAAAGTGCCAAATCAGACCAGGGCAAAGCTAAATGGTCCCTTCTGATGAAGTGACACTGTTGTAGGCAGTATATTTGAGAAGATATACATCCTTCTAAACAGATTGATTAGATGTTATTACAAGAGAATGGAACACCCATCCCCTCACCTCTCATTGCTATGTGCTGAATGAAATATGAACTGGAATAAGAAGGCTGAGAAAAAGGATTTTATAATACTGGCTATTTTTTTTCTAAGGAGTCTGGATTTTTATAGGGTTATGTAATTAATATCTCAGCTCTAGGTTAGATTTCTTATTGGTTAATCTTTTTCAGTTTGCATCTAGATGCATTAGATATCAGAAAGGATTTTAGAAAAATAATATTCAATTTTATTTGGGTTTGCATATTATTAAAATATATGTTTTTGTAATAAAAATTATGTTTTCTTATAAGTTATTAATTATAGAATCCAGCACAATAGCAAGTTTAAGAGATGGATTCATATTCATCTGATAATCACAAATATGAGATTGGAGAGATTTTAGCAAAATACATATCTCTGTCAATATTTTCATATAAATTCTCAGAGTATTTGCTTCTTATATATAAAGATTTCTTGGTGTGCTCCATCTTTCCCTTATTGTAGAGTAAAATTGAGGTTACTCAATATAATATATTTGTATTTATTTAAGCTATTCCTAAATAATGGAATACAGCTATATTAAAATCATAAAAAATAGAAAAGCAATTTTGGACCACCCTATTTAATTAAACAGTAAGCACACAGGCATACATTAGAAAGAGTTATACCTTCATCCTGCATAGTCTGAAATATATTTGTATTTACCTTGCTTTTGTTATACTCATAAATCTGAATATGGGATGTCATGGATGATGAATAAATATGTACTTAGTTATTATTTACTGTAATTTATTATTATTACTTGGACTCATGATCTACAATATCTTTACATTAGTGAGAAATTAGTTAATAAATCTGCTTCTACAGAATATGGCATTTATTCTTAAAATATAAAAGAATACAAATGATATTAAAAACATGCATGAAAGCAAAAGTAATGCAAATAAGATGATGGCATTATGATGCAATTAAGGGCAATAAGCAGGCTGATAATAGTTGAGACAACTGGGAAAAAAATAGTTGGGTTTGAAAGACAACAAAATATTGAGCCATTAAATACTATCATATACTCTTCTCTCACCTAGTAACATTAACACTTTCTACTTCAATCAGTTACTTTTTAAGACAAAATTCTCTAGGGGGAATTTCTGTTCTTAGGAAGTTTCTAGACTAAGTTAATGGTAGCAGAAATAGCCCCAGGAGGTAGACCCTTAGTTTGTGAAGCTCCTCTGTCAGCTGGCAACAGGGTCCCCTTGCTGGTGGGAGGTAAGAGGTGTTAATCCAGGGTATATTATAGCATCGTGATCCTGAGATGATCACTTTCGAGCAACTGGTATGAGGCACAGGTAGAAAGGTAAATAATTAAGTTATACTTCACTTCTAGCACTTGAACAGATGAAGATTTAGAGGTTGATTGGTTTCTGTGGTCCTTGGAAGCCTTAAATCAAACAGACTATGTGAGCCAAATAGCACTCAAGGCATGCCGTGGAAGGCTTCCGTGCCATCATTTACTGAGGACCTGAACTTTGCAGCCACAGTATAAACTGCTACAAATCAGGTGACAGATTTAACCATACAGGCGAAATAATGGTAAAAAACAAACAAAAAAACACACTATAGAGATTTGATAGATCTCCTATGAGTAGGGGATGAGTGAGACACTAGGACAGCTGTATGTACAACTCTTGTATCCACAAATTACCTTGAACACTCAGTGCTGGCACAAGCATCACACACCTTATTGCTAGAATTTAGCTGCCTGCCTTCCTGTAGATCTTAGAGAAACCTCACTCAAAGCATTTCTATTGTAAGTATTTTTCTTATCCTACCTAGATTTACCCCTACACCCACCATTGTCCCCGGACAAATTACTAAGTTTAGATCTCAGCAAAGCTCAAGCAGAATAGCATAGCCCCTGCTGAGGGATTAGGTATTTTACTTAAAAAAAATAATGCAGGGTCTGACATTATGTACCAGCAGGAATAAGAGAAATGCTAGAATATCGGAGAGTGGATCTTGAGTTGTGGTATAGGAAGTAGGTGAAATATATAACTGAATACATTTGAGTTTATAGTTGTTTGATCATTTCTCCAATAGACAAGTTTTAACATGTTGACAAGGACACCTGCATCTGCATCTGGTCCTAATACGCTGTTGGGATGAGGAAACAACAGTAGCCTATACTAAAAGAGATTCCAGCAATTTCAGCCTTGCCAGGGTATTGAGAAAGGGGTAAGAAAACTCAAGAAAGAGGCTTTAAAAATTAGATTTTTTATTTAGACTGGGGAACGCATTATCTGACTTTGTTCTCCAGGATGGCCCAGAAAACATTACTTACCCAAAAGCAATAGAGGTGGTACTAGTATAGAGGACACTGTAATCATTAAGGTCAGCAGGAGCTGACAGGAAAAGTTGCATGGAACTGGGCTTCTTCATTTCACTGGGAATGATAGAATGGTAGAAACCAGGTGACTGCACTTACTGTGAAAGAGGAGTTAGAATAATATTCTAATGGGAAACAGTGCCAGGGTGACAACCAAGGTGCAACGTTCCACAATGAATCTAAGTGCCTACTATACGTAATAACGCTCCTATGGGAGAGGCAGATGTTCCTATGAGAGAGTATTTATTGTTTGACTTCTACAAGTGAAGAAACTCAAGAGTTGTTCATTGCTACCACAATGGAAATTCATGATCCCTCTCCAGATTTCCATATGGAAAGCAATTATCAGAACTAGCATAATAATTTTTAAAGGATTATTATCCTAGAAAACTCTGGTGCAATAAATATTGCCCCAACTCTTCTTGAAAGTAAACTGTGCCTGGTTGCCAGATTACAGTACAGTGGGAAAAGTAGAATATCTAGACTTTTTGAGAGATACTGAAAACAGAGTTTAAGATGACACAGATACTAAAATCCCTAGTGTCCTCATTCTTCCCCATATCCCAATTAGACTTGGGTTTTTTTAAGGAGACCAAGTGAGAAATAGATTCCTGGCTCTAGTATATCTCATGATGTATCCAATGAACCCATGTTCCTACCCCTCCATCATTTTCCTGGTTCCTGATGCATAACTAGTATCAATTTTCTTGATGTTGGATGTACCATGAAAGGACCCTGACCTATGGTAGTTAAAACATGAAAGTACAAGTTAACAGTATGACATTCCACTGTTCAGCCAGAGAGTAAATCAGAAGCATGACTGCACTGTGAGAGGAATTCAGAGAGTAGAAGTACCCTCTAAGACTTTTGATGGTTGTCCTCATTAGATCCATACTTAATCCCCTGGACTGTGCTGGTTTCTGCACACAGCACTCTGGATACTTGAGTGGGACACTACTGGTCTCTGGACTCCTCTCTGTGCACATCTCTCTCCTGCAGCACTCTTACCCATGAATGCTAGCTGTCCTGGCTTCTCCAGGATCACAGCCCCCACTACTGAATTCAAAGAGTGTTTGGGATTCCACCTGGGTTCCCATTTCCTGTATTATAGCCTTGACATTTTCTCCAGCCAGTAAAGTATGGCAACCTTAGGTCTTAACTCACCACTCTCTCATGGACCACTGCCCTTTGTTGCCTATAAGTTAAATATCTTCAATGTATGTACTTGTTTCATACTTTGTCCACTTTTTTTAGTTGTTTCGAATGGACTGATGCATATGGTCTTTGTTATTCCATCTTGACTGGAAGAGGAAGTTGGTGATAGAGTTGATTTAAATCACCTTGAGTTTCTGCCTACTCATTCACGCTGCACTTCAAAATCTTTCTAAAGTCACTTAGGCCACTCAAATGGAGAGTAAGAAGTCACTGCCTTCCAGAGAAGGCACTTAATTCTCAGTAAGTGGAGGAAGGGAGTGAAAGACTGCTCCAGATTTTATCCCTGAGAAAGTCAAGTCCGTTATGCATTGAGTCACATTCTCCATGGTGGTGTCTGGTTCAGTGACACACATTTTATTTTCCCTCTTCTTCTCTATCTTACTCTCCCAGCATCCTCATGAAAGAAATCCTCTCAGGTAGTGGAAATCACCTAAACAATCCTATAGACTTAGGACTAAACTCAGAGTATGCAGCAGGCACTAAGGGAATAGGGTGCAAAAATAAAATGGCCAGAAAGGACAGTAGGTACAGGAAGAAGAAACATGGATAGCAAGGTAAAGAATTTGAATTTGAGTGAAGTGGCAATAGGATCCAATAAAGATATTTGGATTAAAAAAATACTCTAAAAGAATAAAAGCACATTGTATACGATTTAACATTTTTATTTATTTGATATTTCTGACATTGAGTATTTTGCTTTGTTACTGTGCGATCCCTCAGAAATTAAATAATGCCATTATAACTGAAGCATTAGAAGAAATTACTTGTCTATGTGTTCATATGTATTATAACCAACAGAAAAGTATATTAAATCTTCCTGGAGAAGGTACTTTCTTTTTCATAGAAGTTTTATAAAAATTCAAAAATTAGGAGGAAATGCCTAATGAATGACAGGCCAGAAACTTAATATAAGTAAATATAAATAGGTTTTAACAGATTTTCCCTTTTTAAAAAAAAATGTGTGATGCAAGTTAGGGCAGTTTGGGGGACTGTGAGAACCATATAAGAGGCAGCTCTGAAACCAACTGTGTCTATCTTCTCCCAGCCAATAATAATAGCAATAATAATAATAATAGTAAAGAAAGACTCTCACCAGTGGCTTGACATTAATGACAGAATTCCAGTACATCAGATGGCCCCAACTATTACAGTCTGTGCTTCTAAATTTTATCTTCTAAAATGCAGTCAACCTAATGGAGAAAAGGTAAGTCACCAAGACTTATTTTAACAATTTAAATGATTTTCCATTCCTGAAATGCTACTAAGTCAAGTAAATGCTACTCATAGGTATTTCACAAAAGAATACTTGCTCTTCTCGTTTAGATGTGTGATTTCAATAACTGATACTACACATTACTTGTGATCAGGATCAGTGTTATATGTAAATTGAACTTGAATTTTGAAATGGCAACAGTGGTACCTTTCTGAGAAAAGAGAGAGAAAGATTAAAAAATACAGTTGTGTGTGAGGGAAGCAAGGTGATGTTCAATAAATAAATGAACAGGTCAGAAAAATAATGATTCAGGAATAGATGAAAAGGGATTTAAGAGTAAATTTAAGGTGACAAGAATTAGAGACCTTTTTTGCTGGTCACTCCAGATTCATTAAAGTTAGAGGAGTGGAAATCATTCCCTTAGAGAATTTTGAGGCTATTTCTCAAAGAAAATTAAAAATAATAATTTACACTAATAAAAGACAAAGATGCTAATTGACCGTACCTTCGCTACACCCATGAGCCAATCAGAGTGACTATATGCAAATTAACCCAACCAAGATGGCGGTTAATTTGCATATACCAGCTGGGAGCGATTACTGAAGACAACATGAAAGCCAAGCACTACAGCAGGGAGCAAAGTAGAGGCGGCAGAGACAGGAACAGAGTCAAGGCAGTGGAGGTGGGAGGCAGGAGGGAAACCAGCCGGGTGGCGGAGCGGGAGGGAAAACAAACAGCTGCACAGCGAAGCGGGAGGGAACCAGCCGGGCAGAGGAGCAGGAGGGAAGCCCTCTTCAGCGGGTTTCACTCACTTTTCTGCTTCGCTCCAGCCACAGGAAGCCCTATTCTTACAGGAATCTTCCTGCAACGGGCCTCTAGTAATAATAATAAAAAAAAGAACAAAATGTAAATTGGGTTAAGTTGGTTAAAATGAATCCAGCCCTAACTGGTTTGGCTGAGTAGATAGAGCTCGGCCTGCAGACTGAAAGGTCCCAGGTTCAATTCCGGTCAAGGGCATGTACCTGGGTTGCAGGCACATCCCCAGTAGGGGGTGTGCAGGAGGCAGCTGATCAATGTTTCTAGCTCTCTATCCCTCTCCCTTCCTCTCTGTAAAAAATCAATAAAATATATTTTAGAAAGAAATGAATCCAATAAATGAAGTACAGCATTTTTTTTCCTGAAGAGCAATCCTGTAGTTTCAATCTCTACTGAAGACAGACATTAATTTGCTAAAATAATCCTGAACATGGTTCATTATTTTAAGTATCTAATTAATCATTCATGTAATTGACTAGATCCACATTTCTTTTTCAAAAAAAAAGATTCTCTGTTCATCTGATAGTGAATCTTTAGCAAAACACACCTAGAAGTTGGTCTAGTTCTATGTTTAGGCCACAGTTCTTAAAAATTATATCTTATCCAGCTTCTTAAAAAAACATAAATAGATTTACAGATATGATGTTAATAGAGAATTTTTTGCAATAAAGGAATTTCTCCCTTTATCTAGAAGGTACTAAAGGAAAAATTTTTTACTTACTAAAACCAATATACTAAAATATTATCATGCTCTCTCAAAATAACTTTGCAGTGATTTTTACATAATCAAAATTATATTAATAAAGATTTGTGTAAAATCTATTCCTGACTTTGTCCCCAGCAATAGTTTTGATGGCATTACTCAGTGTATTCCTCATTGTCAATATATGAAATAATGTGTAGTAATAGTATTTTAGATCATTGTGATAGGTTAATCATTTCCCTTTATTTAGTTAATATTTTTATTGATTTCAGAGAGGAAGAGAGAGGGAGAGAAACATCAGTGATGAGGGAGAATAATGCCCCCTCCTGGAAATCGAGCCTGCAACCCAGGCATGTGCCCTTGACTGAATTGAACCTGAGACCCTTCAGTTCACAGGCCGACACTCTATCCACTGAGCCAAACCAGCTAGGACTGCCTTTTTTAAGGAACATTTTTATAAGAGTTTACTTGAGCCAACACTAAGGATATATGCCAGGGAGAAAGATCCTAAACACTACTATTTGATTTTCTTAATAGATATATATTTCTTCAGGTTTTACTAAGTTTGATAAAATAACCACACCTCTGCCTGGCTGGCGTGGCTCAGTGGTTGAGCATCAACCTATGAACTAGAAGGTTAGGGTTTAATTCCTGGTCAGGGCACATGGCCGATTTGCCCAGGTTGTGGGCTTTATCCCCAGTAGGGGATGAGGGGAGTGTGCAGGAGGCAGCCCAGCAATGATTCTCTCTCATCATTGATATTTCTATCTCTCCCTCTCCTTTCCTCTCTAAAATCAATAAAAATATTATATATATATATGACTGCACCTCCATTTCACTTTGCCTTTTAAGAAGTTAAAAGTCAAGATTAATTTAACCTATTCCATAATATTCTTATAGATGTGCTTTTTATAATCCTTAACTTTGTGGACTTACTGATATTTTTCCTTGCACTAATAGTTTGTTTGTATTCATAAGTTTACCTTTTTATTTCTGTTTCTGCTCTTTTCCTTGTTGTTTTTTTTTTAAATCTTTGTGGAGTGAAATAGTATCTAAATAGGTAAAGCATTAGAAAAAATGATGCAAAATTTAGTATTTTTTTAAATTTTATACCAACATGAGGTGAAATAAACCAAGAAATAAAATTAAGTAAAAGTAAGATGCAGTAAACAGTTCAGCATTTATTTTAGTTCACCAGGATTAGGCCTCATATCATACTGGCTGGGAAAATCACAGAATTTTATAAAGCCCAAGTGGTAGTATAATGAGCAACAACTTTTATTTTCACCTTAGCAAATGACATTTGAAGAAAAAGAAATGAGTAGGTGTAAACAAAATAACTACTACATTGGTAGTGTCTATGATTCTGTGATTACAAAGAGAGCTTTCTGAAGTGTACTGAGCAAATAACACTTTACTAGTATATTTGTACTAGAGGCCTGGTGCACAAATTCATGCACCAGTGGGGTCCCTCGGCCTGGCCTGTGGGATCATGCCAAAACCGGCTCTCCGACATCCCCCAAGAGGTCCTGAATTGCAAGAGGGAGCAGGCCAGGCTGAGGGACCTCACTGGTGCACGAGCAGGGCCGGGGAGGGACATGGGAAGTTGGCCAGCTGGGGAGGGACCGCGGGAGGGCTCCAGGGTGTGTCTGGCCCATCTTGTTCAGTTCTGATCAGCTGGACCCCAGCAGCAAGCTAACCTACCAATCAGAGCATCTGCCCCCTGGTGATCAGTGCACATCATAGCAAGCGGTTGAGTGGCCTTAGTGTATCATTAGCATATTATGCTTTTATTGGTTGAACAGACGACAGGACACAGGCTTTTATTATATTGGATTGTATTCTCTTTGTATTTGTGCAAGTATCACATTGTCTTCTTAAGTTGCATTCACTAGACAATAAACTTAAATGGGGAAAATGTACTGACCTTGTCAATTTTAAGGATGCATAGTACAGTCCTTAAGAAGGACCTCTTTTTCTTTGATCAACATTAAAAATATTCACTTACATATTTTCCAACTGAAGAGTTAATGTCACTGATCTTCTGCAGAAGCAAGACTTTACTTATGGCCTTAATTAATGCTTCTTTTCGAGCAGTTGTACTAATATTGGAGCAGCTTATCATTTCTATATAAAAATACTCCTTCTATGTGATAATGCCTTCATCAAGATACTAGTTTCAGCCACAGTAGGAAGAGGAGAAGCAGCAATTAAAGTTGCTGGGGTGAACAGGGATTCCAATGTGTGTACATTAATAGTGCATCAATGCATCAATGAAACACCAAGTAGTGTAACAAATGCATTTGACAATGTAATTTCTTTTCAGGAGACACTTTTAAAAGATTAATGATTCACCAACATTTATCTTATAGTCAAGACGGGAGGATTTAATTTGCCATTGTCTGTTTTCTTTATTCTGATATTTTATTGTGTTTCTCTTGATAAAATTGTCACATTAATACGCTTTCAATTTTGAATAGTTCAGCATCTAAATTCTATTATGTTTTTAAGTGACTAGCATTGCAGAATAGCTGCTACTTTGTTCAGTGTTGTCATTTTCATAAACTGAAATTTTCCTTTGGAGAAGCACTGTTTGTAAATCCACTTGATGAAAATCTTTAAAACTCTTTATTTGGTGTCGGTAGAAGTTACCGTGATGGTGCCATGCTCACAAAGGAAGTTTCTGACTGAAGTGACATTTTCCTCAACAAAGATTCAATAAATTACATTGTGTTGGGAAATAGCTTGATTTATTTTACCACTTACATAGTAAAAGCTTTGATTTAGAAAATGCCTCTTTACTGTATTGTGGTATAGAGGATTAGGGAATTTATTGAGGCTTTCTTGAGTTATAAAATGCACAATGTTTAACTTTAAACAAGCTTCTGTTATTTTCTTATAACCACAATTACCCTTTGGCAGTTTGATGAGGTACTAGCAAGTCATAACTTATTTATCTCAGAGCAAAAGAACTGCTTTAGCCAGAGATACATTTTTTAGTAACTTCTTTCGAAACACTTTTATTAAATAAACTACTATTAAATCGTATTCATATATTGTTCTGAACAAAAATAAAATAATTAAATATTAGTAATAACAAATACAGTGCAATTTATTTAGTCAATTATTTCCCAGATAGTAAGAGCCCTTTTGTATCAAACGCTTTTCTGAGCATTGGAGAAAATGCTAGGTGTTCAAAATAACAGTGCTCTAGAGCTGTTTATATTTTTTGTGGTTTAGACCAATGAACAAAGAAAAGGGTATATAATAGGTTGTGAAATGCGTGCTAAATAAAAATAAAAAAGATATAGGGCTAGCAAGTGACAGTTTTAGATGGGTCAGGAAATCATTCTGGTTTACGTAGGGTAGCTGGAAGTGAAATTTAGGCAGAAAATGGAAGAATGTAGGGAAATAATGCACAGATAGTGGACAGTAAAGTGTTCCATGCAGAAGAAATAAGTGCAAAGACTCTGAACAGTATGGGATTTGTACAAAGTCAATGTGGCTGAAACATAGTGAGAAAGAGATGGATTTTTTAGACGATGAGTTCAAAGCTATGGTTGAGTTAGGAGAGAGCAAGATCATTAAGCTCTTCAGCTAGGTAAAGAATAAGGAATTTAATAAGAGCAAGAAATGAAGTCGTTGAGGGTATTGAGCACAGTTCTGTTTTTGTTTTTTCTTAAAAAATGGTACTATTTACGTACTGTAGTTCAGATACAAAGTATGGTAAACGTACTTTAATGTGCAAGTGTTTAAGAAGTGACCTCTTTTTCTTTTATCAACAGTGGGAATATTCACTTATGTATTTTTCTCAAGCCATTAAATTATAGTATTTAAAAGCCATCAGACATATTAAAAAGCCTTGACAGTTTCCAAGATAGTAAACCATTCTTGCTAATATTTTGAATCTTCTCTTGATTTAAAGGACATTTAAATTAGTGGAAAATTCTGAATATATTAGTACTTCAAAAAATAACTCTGTGTTGAACCTGCTTTAAATAGGTTCTAAGGCAGATAATAACAAAAAGGTGTTTCACTTATTTGAATGTCCAGTGATCCTTTGAAATGTGAGTGGAATGTCAAGCAACACTGTCCCTGCAGTCTTCTCTTCTTATCCTCTGCACGCTAAGGACCACAATGCTCTCCAATAGTTGTGACAATTGTAAACAAGCTATACATTTGCAAGCTCTTCTCTACTAGTATTACTGCATCTACCGAGAATCACTGAGAGTGAGCAACATATTAGGAATCAAGGGTCCTGGGCTGTGGTTCTAGTCTGTTTAATAGCAATAATTGCCTCAGTTAATCTCTAGTGTTAAAATTATGACTTTTGATAATACCCAAATAATGAAAATAAGACCATCAAGAAATTTTATAAAGGTTAACTTGTAGTTTCACCTAGTAACTCTCAAATTTATACTCAACACTTACAGATAAATATCATTAAACAAAAACTTACTTTCACCAGCTATGTATTGCTTTTATTAAAGACAGCCATGATGTGTAGTGGTGATTGCATTTCTACAATTTGTTGAGGCTATACTCCATAAACCACTTAGAGCTAAAGAAGACATAGGTATTGATTTCTGTTAAGTAAATTAGGTTTTGAGTGTAAAGTGTTTGTCCACGTGATTGCTCACCCATTTAACAAGTGACATCTCTCAGTATACTAATTGCTACCTTGGTTAATTCACCTCATGTAGATATATTGTTAACCAATTAAATAAATCAAGAGAAGTACAGGACATAATTGCATCTTTAAAATATAAGTATAATCTTCTGTATCATTGGAAGCTTCTTTTAAGATTGCAAAATAAAACATGCAATTTTCTATAGCTTTTTAAGCAATGGTGCTTTCCAAATAGGCAGTTACATTCTAGTAATAATTTAAAATGCTCTACATAAATTAAAAAAGCAAAACAAACTGTTTTCTGCATTGATGTCTAAGTATATATTTCACAAGTAAAAAGATTTTTTAAACTGCAGTATGATTGTGTTGTTGTTTTTTTCTCATCCATTTGATATAAACAGACAAAACACTTGAGCCACATAGATTCAACCTTAGGTATTATTCCACAATTACGCTTTGTTGATCAATGGATGCTTCCAGATGAATCTCAGGTACTATGTCTTTTATCAAGAGCTCACAATATCATGGCTGAACCAGATTCATAAACAGATAATTTGAATACAAATGTGAAATGTTCATGAGGCATTATGGAGTCATAAATTAACAGACTAGATAAGTTCAAGTAATACAAGTGCCTATACAGGTCAATGCTAGGAAATCTATATGTTCACATAATGAATGTTTGTTTTTCACTTACATAAAGTTTAAAAGTGGTATTCCTTATCAGTGCATAGGGGAGTCAGATACAAGAAGTGCTCTGCTCCACTGAGTCACTCAAGAACCACAGTCTTCACCACCATTCCTGGGGTCATCCTGGAAATGGTTTCAAGCTAGCAGAAATGAGAGCCGGTGAAAATGACATACCTGTTTCCCTAACAAACTTGGACTGGAAGTGACACCCTTGTTTCAGTGTTAATCACATTTCATGATTAAAATTCAGGCCACCCTGACAGCAAGAGGGACTGGAATGGGTAGTCTACCAGAGATGATAGATGATTAGATGATAGATAGATACATAGATAGATAGATAGATAGATAGATAGATAGATAGATGATGGATAGATAGATGAGGAAGGGAAGAGAGAAGAAAGGAACGAAGGAAGGAAGGAAGGAAGGAAGGAAGGAAGGAAGGAAGGAAGGAAGGAAAGAAGAAATAAGGAAGGGGGAAAAGTTAATTTTAGAGATTATATAGCAGTCTCTGCCACTTTTCAGTGTTAAAACTAAAAAAAAAAAACATGAGGAAAATCTCAGCTGTAATAGAACATTATAAAGGAATTTTAATCAGAGAAGTAACATGATCAGTTTCACATTTTAGATAGATTACTTTAGCACCTGTGTGTAGGAAGGAGCTTGGGGGTGGCACATTTCTGAAAAATTACATTTTCAGCCATCAATTAACACTAAGCCTGAGCAAAGAGATATTAAACATAGTGCAAGTATGATCATATAAATATTATTCAACTGAAAAAGTTGGGTACATAATGGAAAAGTTATTTTAATGGGGATTAGATATTTCTATCAAGCTCTGTCACTGAATTTTTGTCTGTCAAATACCAACTGTGAGTCTTAAATAAATGAGGAAATTTTGACCAGATAAGCCAGCAGATCCCTTGCAATCTTGCTATTCTAGTGAAGCTTGAGGATTGTTATATAGGTTGTGTCAGGGCAGGTTTAACACCACCCACTGGACTTTTTGAGAAACATGCAAACCAGAGTAAAAGAATTCTGATTACAACTAATTCCAATGGTGGGGGCGATGCCCCCAGCAATAGGCAATTCTCCTGACACCAGCCAGGTGTCCTACAGGTCAACTCAATTCTGACACTACTTACCCAGAGATAGTATCAAATTCTACAAGGTAAGGACTCAATCCTAAAAGACTACCCCTTCCCCACAATAGACTCTAGTCACAAGTCCAGATTGCTTCCTGGGCTTCTAACCAAATGGCATAAATTCAGAGGTTCCGTGACCTCCTCCTTATGTTTGATTAATTTGCTAGAGTGGCTCAGGGAACTCAGAGAAGCGTTTTAATTTCTAGGTCACCCATTCATTATAAAAGGATATAAACTCAGTAATAGCCATATGAAAGAGATGCATAGTGCAAGGTCTGGGGATAGGGCTCCTAGGCTTCCATGCCTTCTCCAAGTGCAACTCTGTCCCCAAGTCTCCACAGCTACACCAACCTAGAAGCTCTCCAAATCTGCCCTTTGGGGATTTTATGGAGACCTCATTACACATGGACATGATTGATTAGATCATTGACCATTGGCTCTCAGTGATTGATTCAACCTCCAGGCTGGGGTGGGATGAAAGCTCCAGCCTTCTAATCACATGGTTGGGCCTCCTGGCAACCAGCCCCAATTCTTAAGTGGGATCCAAAGTCACCTCATTAACATAAGCCCAGTTGTGCTAGAAAAGGGACTTGTTTTGAATAACAGGACACCTACTTCACCTTTCTGCCTTTGAAGCAATTTCAGGAACTGAGGACAAGGGACTACATGATATGAAGAAAGATGCTCCCATTGTTCTATTGCTGAGGAAATTCCAAAGATTTTGAGATCTGTGAGCCAGGAAGCAAGGAAGAAGAACAAATATAGATGAATAAACAAATATATGTTTCTTGTAAATCACAATATTGCACAGAGCAACTCCAGAGTGAGTTATTCTGTGCAATATTGGCAGCAAAATTTATGGTCAACATTACAATCTGAGGTAGAGAATTTGAAAAATAAACATTTGATTTTATTATAAAATATGTAAAAGTAAGGCATAATGGAAATACATTAAATACACGACATGAAGCAAGCCTTTTAACATAATGTCATGTCAGTTTCCTCTTCTGCAAAATGGAATTAAATAGTACCTACCATATAGAGTATTTCTTTTGATTCAATTAGACCATAATGTAAGGCCATCATCTAGTTCCCAGTATATAACAAGTAGTCAATAAAGGCTGATAACCTAATTTATTATAAATTAGATATGTCCTACCTCTGTGTCCACTAAGCTAAAATTTGTCAGCTTTGCTCCCCCTGGCTATTTCCAGACCAATCTTCCTCAATTGTGCCTAAATCCCCAAGTTTAGATTTCATGTCATTACACTATACCAGTGCTTCTCATACTTTATTATGAATCAGAATCATTGGGAAGACTTGTTAAAATAGAGATTGCTAAATTTTCCAAGAATTTGTTATCAGTAGTCTGGGATTTGAAGGAATATTTTTTTCTAATAAGGTCCCAATTATGCTAATGGTGTAGGTACATGGACCACAGTTTAAGAAACAACATTCCTATCATATAGTATTGTGGGAAACTGTTTATTGCCTTCACTATCTGATAAGTGTAGACAGAGAACCCCCCCCCCCCAAGGCTGGGTGCCTTTGAAGCCCTAACAAAGGTCGGAGCTAGGCGCCACCTCTGTTTGTCCAGACAGTGGTAGCTGAAACTACTCCCCCATTTATTATGTAAATCCTTACTGATGGGCTAGTCTGCCTGTTAATGGGGGATCGCCTGCCTAAGGGCTATGCTATGAGTGCATTCCAGATCAATAAAAGCTTGGTGAGGCCTGAGCACGGGTGGAAGTCCTTCCCCTTGAGTTGGACTTGCCCGCCTGGTCCCCCAATATTTCAAATTAGCTCTTGTCTTTTCATTTTCATTTGTGTGTGGCTCTGTTTCCAGGTCCTGAACCCTGACCCACGCGGGACGTGGGAAGGAAACACCCAACATAGTATGCACAACTTCTCATTGTTACTAATATTTACAAAGCTCCAGGTCTCTCCTCATTTCTTGTTTTTTAAATATTTTTATTGATTTCAGAGAAGAAGGGAGAGAGAGAGTGAGAGATAGAAACATCAATCAGAGAGAATCATTGATCGGCTGCCTCCTGCATGCCCCCTACTAGAGATTGAGCCTGCAACCTGGGCATGTGCCCTGACAGGTAATCAAACCTGTGACCTCCTGGTTCATAGGCCAGCACTCAACCACTGAACCACACCAGCCGGGCTCTCCTCATTTCTTGAAGGTTTCAATTCCTGCCCAACTTTTTCCAAAATGTTTTGACATAATCTTTAGTAATGTCAAGAACCACTTAGATGGCTGTTGAAACTCCCTGGATTTGGATCTTGGGCAACTGCTCTCTTTCAATAATCATTTTTCCCAAACATTTTACTTGCATGACCCTACTCAAGAATAAGCCAGTAGCATAGCCGCAACATCTTCATTATCTCAGTTTAACACATCCTCTCAGGGATCGAAACCTCTTGGATTTCCTGCTCCTTCTTACTAATGCTTCAACTGAGACAATCTTTTGGAGCTGCATACCACAGATGCCACCATCTCTTCACTGCCTCTCAGCTTTTCCATGTACTCATTTTGTTTCTTCTTTAGTTTAATTTCATAGTAAGTTATAATTGTGCTTCCATTTTATTTAATCATGCTTGCTTGGGAAAAACAAACAAACCGAAGGAATAAATATAGCCCCCCCCCCCCCCCCAATTCTGTCACACACCACATTTGCAGCTCTGGATACAGATGGAGGGAAAACATGGATTTACTGACTGTTGCACTTTAAATTCAGGCTTGCCAACCTGAAATGTGCCCTTAACATTGCTTGGCAATCAAAACACTACTTCTTATTCCATTCACTCTCTGAGTAGTTATTTACAAAATAGAACTTCTTATTCATATTACTCTTTGAATGATTATGTCATACTGTCTCCTCTCAGTTGTAATCTCTGCTATCATCTCCCCATTCTCAGTGGTGTTTCTTATTTTACTTGTAAAGTCATCAGAAGTACCAAGTCGCCACCTACCTTTCTGTACACCCAGCAGAATCTATTAAGATAATCTGACTCCTATGCACCATAAACTGTCAGTTCTACCCAAAGTCAGCTTTTCATTTGTGCATGAGAGCTCATGCCCCTCACCTACTCAAAGACAACACTAGCATACAAGCAAGATTTTATCTCTCTCATTTTAAAGCCAACAACAATAAATCTGTCTCATGACCACTCTTTCTTCCCCAGCTTCTGCTCTATTTCTCTGCTCCTTGTGCTTGAAAATTCATTTAAAGAGTTGTTTATATATACTAGCTGTTTTCAGTCCTCTCCATTGCTCCTCTCTAAATCTATTTCAATTAGACTTTTAACCACACTGTTCCACCAAACCTGATCTCAACAATACAGTTATGGCCTCTATTTCATCATTGCAATGGCCGATTCTTAGTCCTCATCTGACATATCCTGCCAAACACATATTAAAAGGTGACCAAATTTCACTAGGCTTACAGAACACCATGCTTAATTGGTTTCCCTGCTACTTCTCTGTATCTTCTAATTCAGTGTCTCCCATGGCAAGGCTGCAATCACGTGATCAGGTGTTGACCAGGGTTATGCTCTCATCTGCAGCTCAACTGGGAAAGGACCTGATTCCCAGCTTGCTTTGCTACTGGCAGCATTTATTTCCCTGTGGACTGTTAAACTGAGATCTTCAGTCTCTTGCCAGCTGTCTGCAAATGGCCATCCTCAGTTACTTGCTATGGATGCCTTCTTAACGTTCCCTTTCACTTCCTCAAAGATGACAAGGGGGTATTCCAATACACACATAATCAGATACATCCTGTTAGCTTCGCTGTATTTTATTGGTTAGAAGTGAATCACAGATTTTGTACACACTCAGGAAGAAGGGATCGCACAAGAACCTAAAAACTAGAAGGCTGTATCATGGGGTCACCTTGTCTGGCTCTCATAGTACTATTCTAAGTAATTTAATTTTATTAACTTGTGGTTTATCCCCATTTTAAAGATAATAAAACTCAATCGCAGAAAGTTTAAATAACTAGCCCAATCTCAGACTGTCAGGCAGTATGCTCCAGGCTCCATTCTCTTAATAACTACATTGTACTAAATTGACATTTTATAGGTAAAGATTGACCTAGATTGAAAATATTAGAAATGTTATTTTATGATGAAATTCAATAAAAAAAACAATTTGAAGAAAAATAGACTAAGGTTTTTAAAACATTATATTTACAGTCCTAACTCAGTGGTTAGAGCCTCCATCTGTAGACTGAGGGTTGTGGGTTCAATTCTAATCAAGGGAACATACCTCAGTTGCAGGCTTGATTGATCTCTGGCCCCCGTCAGGGCACGTGCAGGGGAAGCAACCAACTGGTGTGTCTCTCTCACATGGATGTTTCTCTGTCTCTTGTCCCTCACACTCCCTTCCACTCTCTCTAAAAACCAATAGAGAAAATATGCTCAGGTGGAGATTAACAAAAAAACAAAACAACAACATTATATTTACATGACATATGGGCATTTTTATTAAATCTAGATGATAAACTAACAAGGTTATAGAGAACATTAGAGTTAATTAAAATAAATCTAGCCTGTTCAATTTATTTACTTAACACGTGTATATGCATTGTTATTAATTATTTTAAGTACTGGAAATGCACTCATGATAATTGTATCAGAAATGACTAAGATTTTCAATAATCCCAATATAGTGATAACTTTTTATTTTTGCTGGACATTAAAGTGCCAGAATAAAGGTTACATTTCTCACTCTTCCTTGCAACTAAGTATGGCCATTGATTCAATTCGGAGCCGAAAGATGTCAGTGGAAATACTATATAGATGGTCTATAAAGCACCTGAAAAAGAGCGAGGGCACAAACGTCTCCTCCTCTCTTGCTGGTTTGAAATACTGAAGTAGCTCCAGTTAGAACAAACGTCTTGGATCAGGAGGTGAAGACTACATTCTGTGGCTAACACACCAAATACAAAGTAAGAACCAGAGTTCCTGAGATTGGTGGAACTGCTACACCATACCTGGACGTTGCTTGTGAGAGAAATAAACTTTGATTTTTTCTTAAGTCACTATTATTTAGGGCTTCTCTACAAGGTAAAGCAAAACCAAATCCACACAGATACAATAAAATGAAAAGTAATAACTGACAATGGGCACCGTCCTGACCCTCATAAAACTGTTAGTTCTCATTTACAACATACGCTAAATAGTGATATTTTTAATCCTAAAGAAAATGTTTGTTAATTATTTAATGCTAATCATTATTTAAAAGACATTTATATTCTTATCAAAGACATTATCCAAAATAATATAGACTGCTTTCGAGATAGTTTATTGAAATAGAATATGACTTACTGGTAAATATGCTATGAGATAGTCTAATTATATAATTATTTAATTATATAATTAAAGCATAGACATGTCCTATAAGCTATTCAAGTGGACATCCCAATTTTAAAGCTATTGAACATATAAATAAATCTTAGTAGACTATATTTATAAAGTAAACATAAAGTTAATTTTATGTCAGTAAATTACTGTTTTAGTAAGTTGTACAATGCATAGAACCATATTATTGTCCCACTCTTGAAATATGCTGTCCTTCAAATTGAGATCATAAAGACAGCTAAACAGAAATGCTAGAAAAAATATTACATGTTATCTGTTCAATGAGTTGTACTGTACAAGTGGCTGACTGGAAAATTAGCAAGTCCTATGTTCTGTAGTAATGAATCCAAATATTTGAAAAAACACAAGTGCAGCTGATTACCAGTTCATTGCTACTTGCCATAGTAAAATGAAAATTTAATTTTAATGGTGAGCAACTCAGTCTTTATACAACTGTGATAGTGATATTTTAATATAAAATGCCCTTATTGTATTTGTAATGGGGATCATGCTGCTTCATAGTTTTGCACAATGAAGTTACTGGCATTTTGGAAAATGTTGCAACTTTAAATAATTGCAGTGGTGCTTGTATGTGAGTTGTATATAAGGTGTTTAAATAGAAAATAAAATTATGATTGTTAAATTATCATGACCTTTCCAGTAAAAACCTGTAAAACCATTTAAAAGGCAAATACATTTGTGGGAGACAAACAAAATGTTCCATGAATGCCACTTATGGGCTGAATGATGGATGAATCAGCTATTTTAAACATTCTCCCAAGTCTGATCCAGATTTCTACTGCCCAGTTGTTCATGACCTGATCAACTCCCCATATTTAAGTAAGCATAACTTACTCTTTCAAGCATATAAGTTTTTCAAGCTATTTTTAATGAATGACTTTTTGAATTTATATATAAAAAATTAGTTTTCTAGTTGTAAAGTCCACAGGGTATATGTGGGGAATGGAGTTGGTATTGTAGAGGCAGGAATCATAGCAAATGCTTTTGCACAATGTATTTTGTTAAAAAGTGAAAGGTGATACTTGTCTTGCTAGAATCTATCTATATGAGCTTTTTGTATCACTATGTAACATGATAATATTTCACTTCATCTCTATATAGATCATAGATTAAATCCTAAAGCTGGTTATTTGGATACTGAGCATTGCAACATCTAAAATGGAATTTTACTTTTGTATTTCTTCCAGTAGTATCTTTCTATCTTTTTCTCCTTCTCTAATTGTAAGCTTTCCAGGTAAATCACATAGTCATGAAAGTTGTTTTAATGCAAAATACTTCAGTAAATTTTTCCACATAATATTCTTCATGTTTCCATCCCAAAGGTCTATTTGTTATTCACTCGCTGCTGCCATCTGCTTTCTAGATGTTTCTCAGGACATCTGCTGCCTATCAGAGTCATTGTTTGTGTGCGTTTTTTTTTATCTCCCATTGTGTAAGGAATTATTGAAATCTATTTTATAACTCCACCAAAAATATAGATTCCAAGTGTTTAATCTCCTGGGCCAGAGGACATTCTACATCTATGTCTCTATCTTTCCACCACAGATGTTGGACTAGTTGGGAACAGTATTGTCTCTTTCTCAAGCGAGTTAATTAACTGAGGCTCTTTGATTGACAGAATGTTGGTCTAGCTTTATTTTTAGCACCCATTAAATCTTTCTCTTTTTTTGTTTTTAACAGAGAGTAAAAGTATTTAAATCTCCATTGACCTGTTTTGTTTGTTTGTATGTTTCATACCTAGTATGACCATTCAAACTGATATGCCTGGGGCATGCTTGGTGTTTTGCCATTGTCTTTTCCAATTTAGTTTTTGACTGAGATTTTTATTTTTAATGAATAATCTTATTCATACAATAGGCCCTTTGTATCCACAGGTTCTGAATTTGTGAACTAAACCAATTAAGGATAAAAAAAATCTTTAAAAAAGAAGTAAGTTGCATGTTTTATGTGGTTAGCTGAGATGGTTGCTTTTTACAGAACATGTACAGACATTTTATTTTTTGTCATTATTCTCTACACAATGCAGTATAACAACTATTTACATTAAAAAATACCAAAAAAATGCATTATAGGACTTGATGAGAGCACACAAGCAGAAGAGAGTGAAAACAAAAAAAAACAACAGGGAAGAGATGAATATGCTGAGGCAAAGGAGATGAGAATCATAAAGTTCATATGTTCTATATGTATGAAAACAGATGTCAGCAAAATTATAGAAAAATTTAAAATTCCATCTATATTGAGACCCAAAAACTGAAATAGGAAGGCAGCTTTTTCTCTATTTATGTTCCCATTACAATTAACTGTAATCTTGGTAACACAAGTTTTTCTAATTAAAACCAAAGACAAGTGTTTTTTGCTTTTAAAAAAACACACATTTAATAAATGAAAACTATCCCATAACACTCAGGGAGTTATTTTGTTGCAAATCTAATTGTGCATCTTGAATTTAAAAGACACCTAAGATGTATAATATAACGGCCCATAATTAATTCCATTCAATTCTGTTGAGTCAGTTTAGAAAAGTTAGTCTAGATGAAGATAACTAATAAAAAGTCAATAATGTTTGCATATGATGAATCCTTCACTCCTGCTTCTTAAGTAAAAAAAAAAAAAATGTAGGTGGTAATACCAATCACAGAAGAAAATATCCAGTTACAAGTTCAATTTTAAAACATAAAAGGTAGTGTAGGAGTTTTCTGGAATTCAATGTAACACTTTTAAGTAATTTTTTAAAGGCCTCAATTTTACTACAAATGTGACATGAAAATTATGTTCTACTTCTTTAATGTGCCAATTTATATACAGCTATAGATGCACAGAACTCAGTGAAATGCACTTTTAAAAGTTATTTTGAGTTATAGTAAGGTTAAAAAACACAATATTAGTCAAAATTACTTAAAAAATTGTAATGGAATTCATTGGGATGACATTGGTTCCAGAAACCATACAGGTTTCAAGTGTACAACTCAACAAAACATCATCTGCATATCACATCGTGTGCCCACCACCCCAAGCAAAGTCTCTTTCCTTCCTCATTTTCCCACCCTTTGCTCATTTCCTCCAACCCCGACCCATTACTCTGGCTATCACCACACTGTTGTCTGTGTCTATGTGTTATATGTTTTTTGGGTTCATCCCCTCACCTTCGTTCATCCAGTCTCCCAATCCTCTCCCCTCTGACAGCTGTGAGTCTGTTCCATGCACCTATGCCTCTGTTTCTGTTTTGTTAGTTTATTTTGTTCGTTAGATTCCACATATAAGTGAGATAGCATGGTATTTGTCATTTTCTGACTGGCTTACTTAATTTAGCATAACAATCTCCAAGTACATCCATGCTGTCGAAAAATATAAGATCTCCTTTTATTTATGCCTGCATAGTAGTTCATTGTGTAAACGCACCACCGATGTTTATTCACTCATCTACTGATGGATACTTGGGCTCTTACCAGATCTTGGCTATCCTATATAATAGAGGTAATATGCAAATATGCTTGACGGGGACCCTCACTCCATCATGCTGTCACAAGATGGCTGCGCCCACAGAGAGGCGGGGTTCCCGTAACAAGCCATAACAAGCGATCAGCAGGGACCTGAGGCTGCATAGCGCTGGGCTGGGGCAAGGGATCTGAGGCTGCACCCCACGCCTGGTGGGGCTTGATAAGGGACCTCAGGCCGCACCCTCTGCCCCAGTGCCGGGCCAGGGGATCTGAGGCTGCACCTCCAGCCCAGTGGGGCTTGATGGGGGACCTCAGGCCGCACCCCCCAACCTGGCCCGGGCCAGGGGACCTGAGGGTGCACTGGGGGACCTGAGGCTGCACCCCCTATCCAGCAGGGATTGAAAGAGGACCTGAGGCTGTGCCCCCCACCCAGCAGGGGCTTGTGGAAGACCTGAGGCTGTGCCGCCTGCCTGGCACCGGGCTGGAGGACCTGAGACTGCGCACCCCCGCCCAGCGGGACTTGATGGGGGTGGGGCCGGCAGGTCTGGATCTTGCCCAATGGGGGTGGTGCGGGTCGGGTCTGGGTCTCCTGCGATTTTGAGGTGCATGTGGGTGGGTGGGGACTTGACTCTGGGTCCCGCGGCGCACCCCAGACTCTGATAGGAGGTAGATTTGCATATACATTTTACTAATTTTCTTTCATCTCTGACACTTCTATTATAGAGAAAGGGCAAATAGCAATATTAAAATATTTCCTCTAATTAATTCTCTTTTAATGTGCACAAATTTTGTGCATCAGGCCACTAGTTGTAAATAATGCTGCAATTAACATAAGGATGCATGTATTCCTTCAAATTAGTATTTTGGGTTTCTTAGGATACATTCCCAGAAATGGGATCACTGGGTCAAAAGGCAGTTCCATTTTTAATTTTTAGAAGAAACGCCATACTGTTTTCCACAGTGGCTACAGTACTCTGAACTCCCACCAACAGAGTATGAGGGTTCCCTTTTCTCCAGTTCCTTGCCCTCACTTGCTGTTTGTTGATTTATTGATGGTTGCCATTCTGACTGATGTGAGTGATTATCTCATTGTGGTTTTCATTTGCATCTCTCTGATGATTAGTGATGTTGAGCAATTTTCCTTATGTCTATTGGTCATCTGTATGTCCTCTTTGGAGAAGTGTTTATTTAGGTCCTTTGCCCATTTTTTAATTGGATTGTTTGTCTTCCTGATATTGAATTGTATAAGTTTCTCTGTATTTTGGAAATCGATGCCTTATCAGATGTATCATTGATAAATATGTTCTCCCATTCGATGGGTCCCCTTTTCATTTTGTTAATGGTTTCTTCTGCTTGCAAAAGCTTTTTCATTTGATAGAGTCCTATTTGTTTATTTTTTCCTTTGTTTACCTTGCCCAAGATATTTGAAGAACACACACACACACACACACACACATTATATAAATATATCTGTTAAATTTTAAGTAGATTATTACATTGAATTTTTCCCATATCAGAGTACTCATGTCAAATTAATAAAAGACAATTCTGATATCATCTAATAAATTTAAAATCAAATACACCTATATAGAAACATGTGTATTGACATTTCCGCATATTTTATATAAAACCATATTTCTATATAAACCACATGTATTTGTGTATGTGTGTATATTATGTATGTGTGCATAATTTAACAAATACTGATGTTTGGGGTTGTTTTTGTTTTTTGTAAGAATCCTACTTGCCTTGGAGAAGAGATGTTGTGCTCTCTGTCTTACTATATAAGGCATCTGCTTGAGGGGAGGCAGAGGAAGTTCTTTATTGTCCATTTGGACCCAAGACCAGACATGTGGGTGAATCAGTCTAAGTCAGGGGAGTTGTCAGAAGATTCACTTGGCAACATCTATAACTTTTTCATTTTAATTAATAATAAAAATGACATTTTGATTTTCATTTTTCAGATTCTTGGGACACTGTCTCAATAGTTTCCTAATTTGTGCAATACATAAAGGCATGATTTATCCATCCTCTAGGATTTAAAATATCATATGTACAGATTTATCTAAATCAGAAATCTGAGACTATCCTAGAATTCTTTCCTCATTTTAAACTAATGAAAACTCATTATTTAGTCAGAGTTGTATTGAGTTGACCTCTGCTATAGATTTTTTTCTCCCAATTTCATCACTTTTCTCCATCCCCACTGCCATTGTCTTGACTTAGTTTTCATCATCTGTTATTGAACTATTGAAATTGTTTTCCTGCTCCAGTCTTGTTGGGGTCCAGCCCCAGCAGGTCCAGGGGTTCCCCAAGGTGTGGACGGAGTCAGCGAAGAAGGAATGACATGGAGGCAGCGTTCAGGCGATCATCATAGCCAGGTTCCTCTAGCCAGGATCTCCAGCCAAGTTCTGTTTTATTGTCTTGTTACATCTGTATTTATACCAGTTGATTTTAATCCTGTCAATTTCTATTCCAAAGGTTAGGGCGTTTCTTATCTCCATTCCAGGGAGTAAAGATTATGTAGCTTAAGCGTAATTGTTCGTAGTTAAAGTGATTAACTACCTGCCTGGCACTTAGTTAAGGGGTTTTATTCCCTCCCTAACTTCAGGGAAAAATTCCTACCTGGGGAAACAACCTTTCTCGGAGAGGTGACCTTGGTTAAAACACATAGCGCCAAGAAGGTGAGCAAACATATTAAGAACAGTATGCCATATACGCCAGGTCCCTTGAAACAAATGCTGTGCAGATGTTTCTCCCCTTCAGCGACTGTGTCAAGCAGCAAGGATGAACCGGCTTCTGGCACAGTCTTGCTCTTATCCACCCAGCTAAAAAAATATTAATAAAACTCTAATATGATTATGCCACTTTCCTACTTCAAATCCTTTTCTCACCTTGTCCTTAGAGGATAAAGTTCAGTCTTGAGTGGTATTTGAGGACCCTCAGGTGGCCTTCCACAGTCATCTCTCATCCCTCTCCATATCACCAAATATAAAATTCTTACTAGATTTTGTGTTGTTGTTTTTGTTAGTGTTCACCTGAGAATATTTTTCCATTGATTTTTAGAGAGAGTGGAAGGGAGGGGGAGAGACACAGAGAGAGAAACATCAATGTGAGAGAGACACATCGACTGGTTGTCTCCTGCATGCTCCTGGACCAGAGCCAGGGATTGAGTCTGCAACTGAGGTATGTGTCCTGGACTGGAATCGAACCCACAACCTTCAGTTTGAGGGCTGACACGCTAAACACTGAGTCAAACCAGCTAGGGCCAACATGGAATTCTTTATAAAGGTTATTCCTAGAATCACTTTCCTTTATTTATTCACCTAATTCATACTCATTCTCAAAATTCAAATCAAGCTATGCACATGCAGTGAGCCTTTCTCCAGTTTTCTCTCTGGGCAGAAACATGTGCTACCTCCCTGCTCCTATACACCTCTGTATATGGCTGAAGTGTAGCACTCATTACAATTCACATGCTATTCTCTTCCATGTAAATACTTGAGACAAAGAACTATGCCTTATTTTCTATGCAAGATTGTACTTTACTTTATAACATGTCTAATATTAGGTGCTTTGTATTATAAATATTTTACAACTGAAAGAATGAGACCAAATTTTTATTCCAAATTTCAGATTCAAATCTAAAAGTATTCACAATTTTCAAATCTGGAGAAAACACTTAATAAACCCTTATTCTTTTTTGAAAATTCAAAATCATTATGAAGTTGAGGGTGTTACCATCTTCAGAATTCCACTGACTCCTTAAAATAGGACACCTTGCCTGGCTGGTGTGGCTCAGTGGTTGAGAGTTGACCTATGAACCAGGAGGTCATGGTTCCATTCCCAGTCAGGGCACATGCCCAGGTTGTGGCTCTGACACTACATCATCACTTGGGGGCAGGTAGGGAGGAGAGAGAGAGAGAGAGAGAGAGAGAGAGAGAGAGAGAGAAGAAATAAGAGAATGAAAAAATGAGACAGTGACAATCAGGGGCAATAGTTCCAATGGTAACATTCAAAACAAAATTTACATAATCCCTTTAAATACATTGTTAAGATATTTACAGCTATAATAACACTATTTTTTTTTTCTGGAGCAAATGCTCTTGCTTAAAAGGATAAACAAGTTTAAATTTCTGACATTTACCATTCTGCTATTTTCCTGCCAAGTATTCAGTAGATGGTAGATGGCAGGTTCTCCTGTGACACGCATTGCAATAAATCACAGGGTTTTTGTTAAACACTTCAACTCCCATGCACTTCACACACACACACACACACACACACACACACACACACACACACGCACACATACAAAATATCAATTTCCCCCTCAAATGGAAATTGATCTATCATCTCATCAATTTGCATACACTATTTTAACTTCTCTCACAGTTCTTTCTTTCCCTTCTGGGACACCAAAACCACTTAGAATATTTTCAGAGCAGAATATCTGTGTTAAAGTATATACCAAATGCTAACCTGTGCCTTTTTAAAAAGCTACAAGCATTGTGTTCTCATTAGAAGACAGTTTCAGCTTTCCCAAGAGCATAGTAATCTCAAGGAGGTCTCTCACTTTGTCCTCTGGCATGGAAAAAAAAATTATCTTAATGATACCAATTAAGAGGTGTGAATGTCATTTCTACATCTCTCTTCCCGTTTCAGGTCAGCAAGTCCAAGGCTCAAAACAAAGTCATAATAACCTTCCTGAAATTAAAGACTTTCATAACATTTGATCAGGAACTCAGGTATGTCAAAATAACTAAATGTCTCCCGGTGTTCTCAATAAGAGATTACATTATTTATAGTCTATTTTTATTTATCTTTACTTTCTATAAAACAAAAGAAGAAAAATGTATGATATTTGTCCCTCTTATCTTACCTGATGTTCTCTTATCTAGTTACTATTTCTTGTGAGTTAAACCATAAGTATTAACTTTTCTTAAATTCCTTAAAATAAAAAATGTTATTTTTATATAACATTATTTTTATTACTCTTTTCAAGAATGGCAAGGACAGCCATCCTTTAGTACTGTTTTCTGACCTCCAACCAAAAATGTTGACTTCCTCCTCCTCAGTGTTTACATGGGCTTTTCCAGCAACAATTTGTTACCTTTACCTGGATCAGCTTTTGTCTAAGTGCCATTCAAAACCAGTTCTGCTTAAAGAGCCAATGAAGATCTATTGCTTTAAACGTAAGCTGACGGAGAACTCCAAAGTCAAGGATGTTAATGGAGGGATGAGGACACATATGTAATACCTTAATCAATAAAGAAATTAAAGATTGAAAAGAACAACAACAACAACAACAAAAAGTCAAGGATGAAGAACAGGGGGTAGGGTGATTTTTCAGGAGGCATTTTAACCCTGAAGAAGCCAAAAGAAATGTGCCCTCTGCAGTGAAAGGCCCTGGTGCACATAAAATTAATGTTTCCCAATGATAACTGAACAAAACTACTGATAGTGGAAATGTTTATAACTAAATTTATTTAATTCGGTTTATATAAGCTAATTTGTACTACATAATTTGTCTTAGTTATGAAAAATAGTACATCTTTGCATAACATTGGAACTGTTTGAAGGTTTTTAAAAGTATATTTTCATTTTTAAGGACACACTAAAGCTAAAATGATTAGACAAAGAAATATATGCATAACCCATAGACACAGACAACAAACAGCATGGTGATGGCCAGAGGGCAAAGGGAGGGGTGAGGGTGGGAGGGAGAGGTGAGCAAAGAGGGGGAGACATAATGTAAACAATAAAAAAGTAATAAAAATACATTTGGAATCATGTTCACCCTAGTTAATATTAGTATAAATTATCCCAAGCATAATAGCTCAAAAAACTCTTGCAAGGAGTTCCATATATAGCCTATATCCACTTACTCTCTCAGGTCAGTTGAAATGTATAGTCAGTTTTTTAAAGCTGCTTTAAAATTCAGTAGTTTATACAATCAACCTTCCATACTTTGAATTACATTGTGTTAGTGTACCTATTTTACATATGAGTTATCCAAAACCCTTAAAAGTTACAAAATTTTCCATGATCACTAAAAAATAAGTAAACAATTTTGGAGCTCAGTAAACTATTAGAAGCATAATTATATTCAAGGTCCAGTATATTGTTTGCCTGAAAATCTGATAACATATTTTCTGAATATTAATATCAGGAAATAGGTTGAATATTATTGAATTCATCAGTCTCGTTCAAGAAGCCATTATAAATTGGTGGAATTAATTTTCTAATTGGGGGTTGTTGTTTTTTTTTTTTGTTTTTTTTTTGTTAATCCTTGCTGAGGATATTTTTCCATTGATTTTTTAGGGAGAGTGGAAGGGAGAGGGAAAGGCAGAGAGAAACATTGATATGAGTGAAACACATGGATTGGTTGCCTCCTGCATGAGCCCTGACCAGGGCCCTGGCCAGGGAGGAATCTGCTACCAAGGTACATGCCCTTGACTGGAATCAAACCTGGGACCCTTTGGTCTGCAGGCCGCCCTCTATCCACAGAGCCAAATCGGCTAGGGTGGGATTGTATTCATTTTTTATGTGTGTTTTTTAAGTGGAACTACTCAGAATATACTTGCATTTCCTAATTTCTTCAGCTTACCTATTCATCATTAAAATAATTTTTTAGCCGAAACCGGTTTGGCTCAATGGATAGAGCGTCGGCCTGCAGACTGAAAGGTCCCAGGTTCGATTCCGGTCAAGGGCATGTACCTTGGTTGCGGGCACATCCCCAGTAGGAGATGTGCAGGAGGCAGCTGATCGATGTTTCTCTCTCATCGATGTTTCTAACTCTCTATCTTTCTCCCTTCCTCTCTGTAAAAAATCAATAAAATATATTAAAAAAAAATAAAATAATAATTTTTTAAAAAACAAATCATAGTAAAAAATATATACATTTTAAAATGAAAAGTAAAGTTGTCTCTCTACCACAAAAGTAGTAGACTCACTCTGACAGAGGTAAGCATTCTTAAAAATATCCTTGAAAATCTTCTTGTAATTATATTTCAGAGAAATAAACATACATGCATAAATATACATATAAATATAATATATATACATGTACATATAATGTTTTTATGTATTTATGTATTTATATATATATATATTTGGTAGATTTTTTTCAGTTTATATACCTTGAAAATCTTTCCATATGGAAACATAATTGTATGTAATGACATTGTATTCCTTCATCTTTAAAAAATGTTTTATTGTAATTGTTTATTCAATTATATGTATACATAAAACATATATATATATATATATATATATATGAGACCAGGAGTTTGATCACTTGCTATGACAAGCACTGACCACCAGTGGGCGGCACGGAACATGACAGGAGACTAGCAATGGTATGACAAGCACTGACCACCAGTGGGCGGCACGGAACATGACAGGAGACTAGCAATGGTAGCAAGGGAGCTGAGGGAGTGAGGGAAGGAGGAGGCGGGGAGGCGGGAGGTGGGGACTGTGCAGTGGCAGCGCGGGAATGGCAAGGGAAGGAGGAGCAGGGGAGATAGGAAGACAGGGAACCTGATCGGACCTGATTGCTGGCCAGGCCTAGGGACCCTACCCGTGCATGAATTTTGTGCACCAGGCCTCTAGTATATTATATAAGCTATCATATTGGTAGTTTGTTTTACATTTCTTCAATAATAAACAAATTTCATAGTAACTTATAAATTCCCTGTTTGTGTTCTAGGCCCATATTCTGTCATATTTCTGATGATTTGGGAGGTTGGATCATTGGCAACTTTTTCAGAATCTTTTCTGGTTCTACCCTCTTTAGATACCTCTCATTATTCTCTTGCCATCAATGCTCCAATAGTGATTAAGCATCATTCAGTTCTTTGCATTTGGTTATTTCCACTCTTGCCTTCAGGCATTACCCCATGCACAGAGACCCAGAAAAACCGTCAGTGCTTGGATCAGTCTTCCTGCCCATCGGATGCCTACTCTCTGCTTCATCTAATTACCTTTCTAATTACCTTTAAGAAATAATTTTGGGAACGTCAGACTAGACTAGATGTCCCTACTCTAGAATAACATTTGTTATATTTTACGAAGGCTTTTTGTTTAACTGTTATTTTTCATTTCTAGACACTAAGTTTTAGGACAAAGTCAGGAGATGTTTCTATATTTCCAACATTTGCACATAGCCTGGCACATAGGAAGCATTCAGTAATTACTTATCTGAGTAAAATCTTCATTAGATTAAATATATCCTGAAGCTTTTGTGTAGATGTAAAGTAATTAGAAAAGAACAGTAGTATTGAGATTAAGTAGGATTATCTGTTCATCAATTATTCATGCATGTTCTATAAACATAATATTCTGTAAACATAATCACCTACTGTAAATTCGACATTAATAACACAAATAGCAAATAGCACTATACTATTGATCAAGTGCTTTTTATGTACTAGAACATTTGCATACATTTTGCATTAATTCTTACAAATATCCTGTGAGGAGTGGAATACTAATTATAGATGTTTTACAAAGGAAAGTGAAATTAAGAAAGCTTAAGTAATATGCCAGTATTGCACATTACTCCTACGTAACAGAATCAGGAAAATTGAATTCCAGGTTTAATTGATTTTATTGTCTAAAAATTTTTAGCAATCTCAATAACAGACATTTCTACTCTTTAATAGCCATAAAAGATCCAATTACATATAATTGGTAAAGTATTTTTATTATATCCCTTTCATCTTCAATATCATAAGTATCCCTTTGTGTTTTTTTTTCATTTTCTACATTTATTGAAATAATGCTATGATTCACTTTTTAATTCTGGTAATGCATTTACATACAGTGATTGGTTTTAGAATGTTGAAACTTCCTTGAATCTCTGTGATAAAACTATCTTGGTGATAATTTATTAAAATTTTCATATTTTACTGGATTTGTTTCACTAGCATTTTGTTGAGAATTTCTGCATCTATGTTTCTAAGATTTTTTTTTTAAATTTTCAGGTTTCTAAAAAAATGTTTTGTTAGGTTTGCTATTTTGCAATATTTTTAAATCTCCCTTAGCATGTTTCCTTTGACTCATGGTTTGCTTGGAGAAGTGGCATCAAATTCCCTAATATTTGAGAATTTTCTGTTTTACATTCTGCTGATTTCTAACATAATACTACTTGAGTCAGATAAAATTCTGTGCATAATTTGTATCTTTTAAAATTTATTGAACCATATTCTATGGATCAGGATATGGCCTTTTCCATGCATGTTTGTAAAGCATGTCTGGCTATTGCAGCTGCAATTGTTAGATGCAGTTTTCTTTAAATGTCAATTAGGTCAATTTGGTCCATAGCATTGCTCATCTTCATAGCATTGCTACTAGATTTTGCCTATTTGTTCTATTAATTACTGAGAGAGGGATTAAAATCTCAAAATAACTTCAAGCATTTGTCTATTTTTTTAAAATTCTGTTTTCATTTCATGTAATTTAAAGTTCTGTTGTTGGGTGCATATTTAGAACTGTGATGTTTTTCTAATGAGGCACCTATTTATCCTTATGAAATGTCAGTCTTTCAGGATTGCCCACTTTTTTTTCAAGTCCATTTTGCCTGATGACAGTTAGTGACAGGGTTTCCTTAAGTTTACTCTCTGTGGGAAGTGTCCTTTTAGTTTCAGCTAATTGTGTCTTTAATTTTAATGTGTATCTTTTGGGCATTGTACCTACTCCAATCAAAGTCCTTTCATTGTCTCTGGCTTCAGGCCCTGGGGATTAAGGAGTGGCTAATGAGCTCTCTCCCCTCAGGCTAGCTGAATCTTTAATGTTCCTCAGCACTGTTTGACCTCTCTTATCCTATGCTATGGTTCTCAGTTTGGTAACTGCTGCTCTGTTGTCAGCTTCTTGTCATTTTGCCTTGCACATTCCCAGCCGAGCATTTCGAGCATTTAGAAGCCCTGGTAGATTTCTGTCTCCCCATCCCAACCTTTTGAAGCTACTTTCCGGAGCCCTGCCTATAGAGGTTTCGGGTTGCTGGTCTGAAATCTGATTTCTACCTCTCTTGGGTTCAGGAGCGCCACCATGTTCTGTTAAGTCTCCAGCTTGCTGTGCTGGTGAAATATTCCCCAGGCACGGAGCCAGGCTGATCTTGAAGTTCACCTTCGGCATTTCCCTTCCCTGAGAAATCAGCCTTTTCTTGCTTTTTTCCTTTGACTGAAGACAGTTGTCCCATTTAGAGTTCTTTACTTTCAGATAGCAAGATAGGAACAGTTTTTTTCTATCCTAGTCAGAAACAGAAGTCCCTGGTTGTTTGTTTGTTTGTTTTTTGTTTTTTTAAGTTATCTCTTCAAACTTACATTACTCATGAGAAACTAGCTCTGACTAGATAGTTTAATAAATTCTGTAACATCTTAATATCCTCCAGGGGGAGCCAAAACCTTAGTCTGCCTGTATACTGCACCTGAATTTCCAGGTTCTATTGACCCTGAGGAGATTTCTTACTAAGAAATGCCTTGGATTTTTAAATCATAATAGATGTTTCCACCTAAATAAGGATACACGCTACTTACAGAAATACTTCCTTGCAAAAATGGCCATCACATCAAAATCCCCTCGGTGAAAATGATCAATAGCTCCAGAGGTAATTCAAGGTCTTAGGGCTTCAGAAGGAATTTTAAATCTTTGAAGATAAATAATGACAAATCTATTATTTAATAAGTACTTGCAATCGAACTGTGGCAGTGAATTTAATTGGTTTATTCGAATGTTTGTTGGTCATAAACATGGTGAGTGTGTATGTTTTATTTAGCGCTATTTATTTATGTTAAACATAATTGATCATAATTCTTTTTGGGTTTAATTTATTTACATTTACATAATTTCATTCTTTTTTTTGTTAAAAACTCCAAGCCATTCTCCATATTTTCTTTTGACACTACCCTTCTTACATATTTATTTGTTTATTTCTTTCACAGTTACTTTTGTCTTCCTCTCACTGCCAAACTCTGGCTCTAGGGTCCTATTCATTCAAGTTGAATTTGATTGTAAACAGAAGTCAAGTTACAAATGCTTAAAATCTGAGAAGATAATAAGACATTTGAAATAAAAATGGAAGTTTAACTCAGTCAATTCTTAACCGGTTTCCAAAATGTTAATTTCACCTTTTTAAATCCATCCCTCATAGTTCTCCCATGTTTTCTTCAAAATATAATTCTATTTAAGTCTCTATTGCATCAAACCTGTCAGTGAATGACCAAGACATAATATTGAAAATTGAAGAAATTAGGCAAAAGTTAGGAAGGCATGATGGAACACCTCTGTATCTATTAACCTTATTTTTAACCCTCTCTTCTCTGTACCCCCTATGCTTCAGGCATTCTACGAGGTATGTTAAATTCCCCAATGAACCCTTTTCTCATAACTCTGTATTTTTACTCATACTGCTTCTTAACTCAAAATTCTACCTCCAACCACATCCACCCATAAAGTGCCTGGGGTGTGGAATAATGAGGAGGAAAGCATATAGTTTGCTTCATCGATGTTTGTAAACTTTGTCCAATAAAGTGTGTTAAAGCTGTATTATACATGAGGCACTAGTGGTATGTTTATGTGACTCCTTTAAGACCTTAGTTGAAACTTCACAGAGGCCACACTCTACTCACCTTGGTGACATGCTTTTGTTTCTATTTTATTTTATTTTTTGAGAGACATTAATTGGGCTATCTCATCACCTACGAATAATGATAGGTAACCAGGCAGTGTTTTGACTTGGTAGTCTGTAACCAAAGATTGGGCAGAACAGCAACAGTGTCCACTAGCCCATGTGCCTCAGGTGAAGCAGGTGAGATGTCTGTTCAGAGTCCAAGAGTCCAGACTACCCATGGCTTCCATTCACCCAGAACCTACCAAGGCCTCAGAGATGTGTGCTCCAGGTCTCAGAGGGGGTGAAACAATGGCAAAGAAATGGCTCAGTCATTAAAACACCAAAACAAATAGAGTATTTGCAGCCAAAGTGCACTTGTCAAAAAGGAAAATTGGCTAGCAAAGCTCTCTATAGCCAAGAAGAGGAGATAAGGGATCCGGGTGGTGTTATCGAGCAGGATGATTTCTCTACCGGTTCTTGTCCAGATGGATTTGAAGAACGAAGCCACAGGAGAAGGTGGTAGGGGAAAAGTACAGAAACTTTATTGCAAGCACATACTACTTCTAAACCCTTAATTCTAAATTCTAAGCCTAAAACTTTGTCCCTCCTGGATGGACAGAGGGGCCCCCTAAGAAGAGTAACCACTGCTTTCTTTGTCTTGAGACAAAAATCGGCTGGAGACCCTCCTTTTCTGCCGTGGGAGCTTAGCCCTGTAATCAGCTCCCAGGAGCCCCACATCCACACTTTTCCTCATTTGGTCATCTTATCTGTTTAGGTTGGAGTCACTTTTGACTTATTTTATGGTTTTCTCCCAGTTGTGCTGGCAGAGAAAGCCTTACCCTATAGCTCTCCCAAGCTACTCAGATTAGGGCTACTTTTGGTCTAACTCAGTGATTCTCAACCTTCTGGCCCTTTAAATACAGTTCCTCATGTTGTGACCCAACCATAAAATTATTTTCCTTGCTACTTCATAACTGTAATGTTGCTACTGTTATGAATCGTAATGTAAATATCTGATATGCAGGATGGTCTTAGGCGACCCCTGTGAAAGGGTCGTTCAACCGCCAAAGGGGTCGCGACCCACAGGTTGAGAACCGCTGGTAACTTATGGTCACTTTAATTGCTCCGGCCAGAGATACCCCTGTCTGTCCTTGGTTTATGGCTGTTTTAATTGCTTAGGCCAGAAATATTTCTGTCTGCATGTGGCATTTCTCTATCCTCTGAACAGGATAAGCTCCCTGGCATCTTCAAGTCTCCATCTATGTATTCCTCCCCCATGGACCCTCCTCATTCCTAAAACTCCCTAAACCTGCCTATTTTATCCCTAACACTCCTTTCATAATGTAAAACTGCAAAATATATGTGCTTTGTGGCCAAAGTCTAGGAAACTGGTTACAAATTAAAGGATAAACAAGCTGTTGTGAAGGTAGCTCAGAAACTGAAAGCAGTTTTGAGTGGATAAACTGATACCCGGCACTCCACTGAAAATCTCTAGGTTGGACAAACCCTAGTAGGAGATAAACTCTTGGTGAACACAGAGATACTTTCCTGCAATCATGGCTTTTTGATAATGACCGCTATTGAGAAAACTCTCTATATTGTATTCCATGCCATCCTGGCACAAATGACTAACAGTGACTCTGCATGAAGACAAAGGTCAAGGCCCCACCATACAGTTGATCATATGGAGAGAAACACAAAGAAATGTTAACATTGTGTTATTGTCTCTGCAGTCACCAACTACAAGGAAAAAAGGCTCACAATCTAATTGACCTTTTTGCGTATCGGAGAAAATGCATACCACATCTGAAAATTTTATTCTAGAGTCTTTCTAACACAGCAGACAGATAATTAAATTTGAATGGAAGTGTCCGTAGCTAGAAGCCTTGAACGCAATCCAAACAATAACTCAAGCTCTGCCCTGGAGACCTATATCTCCTTCAAATCTAATGAGATTACAAATATCTGGACCAACCTCACAGTAGATTGAAATTTTTCTCAAAAAAGACTCCATAATTCTTCCTGCTGCCAAATGTCTAAAGCTAGACTGTTCCTAGCCGCAAATAGAGAAGGTTTACAAATGAGAAGTTAGTGTCACAAATCTGATATTCTCATCCTATAATTGAATATTCAATTAAGGACCCATCCTATAATTGAATATTCAAAGCCTTAGCCATCATTACTAACAGGCAGCTGCTCACCCATTGAACATAGAGTCAACCTTGCCTACTACTTTAGCAAAACCACTAGATCAATGGGGTCTTTGCCTTCAAGTCTTCATGCTTAAAAATACAATAGGATTTACTGATAAAAGATCCTTCCTTCAAGGTGGACATACCAATGGAAAACAGCAGTCATCATAATGATGAGGCTAATCAATGTTACTGCCCTCAGATAACTCTGAGTAATGGTCTGATTTATATGGTGTTGCTGGGCCAACAAATAATGTCCAGATTCTAAGCTCAGGTCCCAAGTCTAGTAAAGCACATATTAGGAATGACATACATAGAAGCAACATTTTCTCATGAACTTAAACTGTATGCCATGTAAAGGAAAACATGGGGATTATCACATATGTACGACTACCACCTGAGCTGTAACGGTTTGACACGTGTGACTGCTGTTGTTACCGGCATGGTTTTTATAAACTGGCAACTATACCAGTTTCTCTAACAAAGGTTTCTATATACTGGCATCTCGGCTAGAACCTTGACTATGGAGTATACTAAATATCCATGTCCAACCTAGGCTATATAATAACAGTTAGGAAAACAGAGTTTACTCTGCTACTTCTCTGTTTAGTACATTTTCTCAACAAGCCTTAGGTTTTTATCTACATCATGTAGAACTAGTTTTCTCTATATATAAAACCCCCTTGCATAAAAATCTGCAATCAAATATGTATAAGTTTTGAAGATATCACTTTCCATTTAATATATATATAGACCATGCATGGGATAAATTAGTCACCCAGATTTAGACAGTATCTTCAAATCTTTGGGTCAAATGGGAAACACATTTAAGTTTGGCAGATAATGATATGGCAGATGATTGATTTAAATATATGACTTACTATTCACTTAACTGGCTGAAATAGTATATGCATTTCCATATTCTAATTTGACTAATGTGAGTAAATTACATAGCAAATTATCCATGCATGGGATAAATTAGTCACCCAGATTTAGACAGTATCTTCAAATCTTTGGGTCAAATGGGAAACACATTTAAGTTTGGCAGATAATGATATGGCAGATGATTGATTTAAATATATGACTTACTATTCACTTAACTGGCTGAAATAGTATATGCATTTCCATATTCTAATTTGACTAATGTGAGTAAATTACATAGCAAATTATCCAGACACATGATACCAGACACATACCAATGGATACGACAATGTGTGATTAGCTAGCAAGTGTTCTTTATCAATGACGAGCATTGGCATTCATGCTCTGGGAAATGTTCAAAAGGGGTGTCAGTTGTGAATTCTGCATGATGCTATGCAGTAATGGTAATGACAAAGTCAAATATTTAAATGCTTTTTTTTGTGTTGCTATTCAGTGAGAAAAATTAAATCTGACAGCAAATCTCTGTAGTGTACATGCAATCTCCACTGATAAAATACTTTTTGACCTTGGCAAACCTTAGTTTTTCCAGGTTTGTGGACATCCTATCTTTCAATTGCTAAAAAACAATAAACCAGAACTACCCCTACAAGAGGGGCAAATCACGTTAAGCTGTGGAGGAGATAAAAGCACTCCCTCAGAGGTGTCTCAGGACCAACTCGCACTTCGAACAGTCCTTGAGAGAACAACCCTGTAGTAATTTTGTACATGTTGAGATGATGCTCTTTTTAAATGAGATCCAAGAGGACTCTCAGTACATAAAATGTGGGCAGATCCCAGTTAAAGGAAATCCAGTAATTCAGTATCAAGTTTCATTGCTTTTATTGTATAGTTAAATTGTTTTGGAAATGCCATAAGTATAAAGATTTTTATTCGTAATTAATTAGTAGTAGTAGTTTCAGCATTGATTCATTATACCCAATATAATTCACTAATTCAATATAATTCATTATATCTATATAATTAAGTATTTTATGGAATCCAAAATACTGTTCATTTTTTTCCCTTTACTTTTCCAAAGATATTTCATTGATTGTTAGAGAGAAGAAGGGAGAGGGAGAGAAATATCCATGTGAGAGTGATGCACTGAGCACGCCTTCCCCCCACCAGGGATCTCTCCCACAATCCAGGCATGTGCCCTGACAGAAAATTGAACCAGCAACCTTTCGGTGCATAGGAAGATGCCTAGCCAACTGAACCACAATGGCCAGGGCCAAAATTCTGTTCATTTTAAGAAGCAAACATAACACATACATTCAGTAGAGTAGGATTCTGTTGTTTTGGTTCTTCAGAAATAGCCTTGATCTAACTGTAAATCTAAAATGTCTACGACTCTCTTTTGTGCATTCGGGTTGAAAAGAGTATTTGTCTCTGAGCAATTCTTGTCCATAAAGCTTTTGTAAGCCAAAGCAACATCATTATTGTCAGCATTGGTTCTTAAGTTCTTTCATTCTCCCTTTTGAAAACAACAGTAAACATGTAAAGAGTTTTCATCTGGATTCATAGAAACAAATTTCAAAATATTTATAAAATATTTTATACAACTTTGTGAAATTATAAAGTGGTAAAGGTTAGTTGCATCAAAATAAAATAGGCTTTTTAAAAATAGCTCTTCTTTTTCAATAAAGTCACATTGTTTTCCTTGCCTTTTAGCTTTCTTATATGTTCGAATCTCTGCACAATTGGAACGATTTTGCCAGGAGGGATACGGTATGCTCCCCATGCTTACTAGCGAGAAGCACCCACACTGCATGGGAGTTATCGCTGAATTTACTGTCTGTCAGCAGGTGCTCACTGAAATGAAAACGTTCCCTGAATTCATGTTGTGCCTATCTTCTTTACTCCCCGGTGCCTTCCCTCCTCGGGGAATTATAGGGATAAGGATCTTTCTCTCCTATAACTAATGTTTTAGAGCTCACAGAGCAATATGTCTTTTGCCCCTCCTTGGGGAGCCATTTATCTCCTCTGAAGCACATTTTGATTATTTTGTTTTAAAGAGCAAGGTTTGGGTGCACGTAACCCATTCAGTTATCAGGGTCAGATACAATTGTCTCCATCTTCCAGGGTGACGGCCTCCCCCCAATGTGATGAGTGGTTTATAAATACTGCACTCTGGTTTCTGGCTTTGCTTCCTATCCACTTAGAGAACATCCTTAGTCATTCAAATGCACATTGCATGCATCCCAGAACCCAGTGAAAATTATTTTACTGACAATATGCCAATTAGATGAGCTGGAAAGAAAGCTTGTTGAAGAAACAGGGAGGCACAGGCAAATTTTGTAATCTCTTCAGGCTCCTGCTCCTGCATTTTGTTCAGAAATTACTAGTAAGTGTTCAGTCTTTTGTATCTGTTCGATGTTCCTTACCCCGCCCCCCCTTCTCTCTCTCTCTTCATTTTGCCCATTCCCTTTTTATTGATGTATCTGATAGATAAAGGTGGATTAAGGAGTGCTACTGTTAATAGTACTACTACTAATAATAGTAATAACAGCAATAAAAATACTTGTCTATGAGGTGAGAAGAAAGCACAGTCATTCTTATCACCATCTTACAAAGGAAGAAAAAGCAAGGTTAAAATACCCAAGATCAGAGTGGGAAGGAAGTAGAGATCAGACTTGATCTCACTCCTTTTGACTCAGGAAGGTTTAAAGTGCTTTTCTCCTTAAAAAACACTTGATATTGACATGCATTCTAGAGAGGATGGGAATGTATGCTTTCCTTATATGGAGGTTTATTATGGGCCTTTTTTTGTACTCCCAACTCTATCATTAGAAGGAGATCCATAGGAAAGGATAACAGGCGTCTAACTCATTAGGCACCTCAGGCAGCTAAAAACAGAATTCAGGCAGGTGTTCTGAATGCTCACTTCTCCAGAGTACAACCAAGGTGTCAATGGTGCCAAATTCCTCACACAGAGACTCTCACACAACAGATTGCGGATTGAGATTGGTTGGATAATTGAATGTTGGCAATCTCCAAAATATATACAGGTTGTTTTCAAAAAGAAAAGATAATGAAAGGAAACACTGCACAAGACATTTGTTTTTGTATTTAATACATTTTCCCATAAGATGTGTTCTAAATAGTAATTAATATAGCAGGCTAGAAAAAGATGACTAAACGATAAGCACATATTATGATATGCACACTAGTCTTCCAACTCCAGAATGTATCTAGATTAATGTACATTTATGGTGAGAGTTGTGTGTGTATGTGTGTGTTTATCAGATTATTTTACATTTTCTTAAGTCTCATTCTATAAATAGTGTTACATGTATTTCAATGTTCGGTCTTTAAATCAATTAGATAAAGGTGACAGGAAGGGGCTGTTCCTATATTTGAATTTATTGTGAATATCTGTTAGGGTTTAGAATACCTCTACCTATGGTTATGCATAAATTGGGACAACAAGCATTGTTTCCTACAAATGTCACCAGGATACCCTGTGGCCTTGAGAATGAACAATAAGATGTTTTGTTTACCTATCAGAACATTTGGATTTCTCTCTCTCTCTCTCTCTCTCTCTCTCTCTCTCTCTCTCTCTCTCTCTCTTTTGTAACATAGACTTGACTAAGCCAACCATCTCTTCAACCAAGTAATATACCTAATATTGTAATATATGGAGCACCACGGCTAACAGCATTTTGTGAAAGGCTTCATTTCAATTCCCAATGCAGAAACCACACATTTACAGCTGCACTGGAAAATATATCCAGCACTTACGAAAGCATGAACCTGTGTAATACAGCTACAATTTGACAAAGTTTTGATCAAATGAAGCTGCTCTCCATGCCTTGTGTTATTTAGAATGAGAGACCTTTCTCAGGAAAGCCACCAGTTCTATTGATGTCCTTGTCACATTCACAAGCCTCTGTCAAATCAGTCAAGACATGATTTTATTTTAAATAATGTTTCTTCACAAAGTAATTTAAGTTGTCAGCGAATCACAAGGAGCTTAGGTAAAATTTGAGAAGAGTCACAAATGAGAATATGAAGGGCCATAAATCATTTGGCTTTCAGTCGACTAAAACTATTAACCCGGGGAAAACCAACAGCAAGCAAACATTGAAACAATTTGCCATGTCTTCCTTAACGACCTCCCCACAAGCCTGAGCTAAAACAGTCTAGTATTGTGATGTAAAAGGATTAAAAATGTGTAACCAAACTCTCCCATATTTTCTATATCTTCCTTTGTCAACAATGCTTGGAGCAGAGGAATAATAGACAGCCAGGTACATATCTATAATAATAAAAGTGAAATATGCTAATTAGACTGGACAGCCAAATGACCTTCTGGACGTCATTCCGGATGAAGCTGCCATGGCAGGGGCCGAGGCAGAGGTGGTTAGGGGCAATCAGGCAGGCAGGTGAGTGGTTAGGGGTGATCATGCAGGCAGGCAGGTGAGTGATTAGGAGCCAGTGATCTCGGATTGCGAGAGGGTGCAGGCTGGGCTGAGGGACCCCCTCCCCATGCATGAATTTCGTGCACCGGGCCTCTAGTATTTTCAATAAAGAAAGTTAAATATGACATATACGATCTCTTTGTTCTTGCAACATCTCAGAAGTCATTGCCAAAATGATAGAATTTGTGAAGCATAAAGCAGATCTTTAAGATTAGCTAATTGAAGTATATATCTGTATGTATAGCTAAGTCACCAGTGGTTACCTTATTTTGTAAATGTTTGTACTTTCAAACAATTTAATATTCTGGCAATTGACCTTCTAAAAGTATTAAACATTTCTAGAATCAAAATCAATCTTATTCTTTATCTTAACTTCATCCTATTTCACCTGCATGTTGCCCCCTCCCCCAAATATGAATGTATTAGTTTTATTTTGTGTTTGTGTTTGTTTTCTAACCTACCTAAAATCTTTCTAGCTCAATTCTGCTATAAATTAGAGTCTAATGTGATCAGTTAAGTAATGCCCCCCAAAAGATGTTTCTTTGTGTGTTTCTTTTTTCACTTCATACAATTTAGCTACATATTTCTCTCTCTCTCTCTCTCTCTCTCTCTCTCTCTCTCTCTCTCTCTCTCTTCTGGATAAATAAAATATTAGTCTTAAACTTTGTTTGCAGATACAACCTAAGGCTTTGATTTTCTCACTGAGTCTAAATAAATTACTGACGTACAATGCCATTGGAAGACAGAGTAGGAGGGAACCTTCTGTCAAAGAAGGAAAAAACAGAGAAACTGGGTGAATAGGCTGAAAGCCTCAGAAAAGCTATGTAACACCTTATTGAATTAAAATATTTTCAAAATTGTCCCGCTGCTTTAAATTGTTTTGTTTTTAATTTTAAAAAGGAAGAAAATATCGAGGAAAAACTAAAGTGTGCAATAAAGACAATTTAAAATACTTTGTCCATTTCACACAGAATTCTTAAAGATATCAGTAAATTGAAAGCACATTATAAAATGTATTTAATTCCAAACTATAGGAATTATTGACTTAATGTGTCTTTGACTTTACCCTCCTTTTCTCTATAAAATATTATTTTAAAATTTGATTAAAACTTATTCGAGTTCAATGTTGTGACAATTTTGCTTCCTTTAATCACATCAACTGATCAAGATTAGATTCTTGGAGAGGTCCTTGTGGTCTTCATTACACCATTCCCTGGTTGCTCAATATTAATTCTTTATTAGTAGGTAACACAGCTTGTTTATTGCCTGGAGATTATTAAAGAGTCCACCTCTTTCTAGCCTTCAGAGAAAGCTATATTTTCCTTTCTACAATCTCAACTTAATGTCCTTTCTATTCTTCCTTGGAAAATATATGAGAAAATTATAGTAATTTTAACATTTATTTTGTTTTTAATTTTTCCTTTCACTGATACCTTACATTGACTACTCCTCTAAAACTGTGAAAGTTTACTGCATAGTTGGGAAAAATTATAGTTGTCTTTGTGGAATATTTTTCTCTTATAATTTGGAATACTTAGAATAGGCTTAAATGTCTACTGCTTAAATTAGTTTATTTGGAAATATTTAGGTCAAATTTTATAATAGTTGTATTGTAATTTATATATATATAACTGACCCTGTCTGGAAGAGAATTCGTGGGAATATCATTGAGCTTAACCAAGCTGATATAGCACAAAGCCACCAAAACATGACACCAGACTTTTTATTCTGTAGCACTGTAGCTTTTTATTCTGCATTTTCACATCTCTCTCATCCTCATCCACAGCTATTAGAAAGTAAGCTTGTTTCCTTGTCTTCAAGCCATTTTCTTTCTCCTTGAGAAATTAGGTTGAAGACAAAAATGAAACACATTTTAAAAAGTCATTTATTCAGCAACTTAACATGTCCTTCAATAGGTGGATGACTAAACTGTGCTACCTGCAGACAATGAATATTAGTCAGTGCTAAAAAGACGTGAGCTATGAAGCCATGCAAGAACTTTAAATACATACCAATATCTGAAAGAAAACAACCTGAAAAGGCTAAATATTGTATGATTCCAACTATATGACACTCTGGAAAAGGCAAAAAAGTATGTCAACAATAAAAATCAGTCATTGTCAGGGGCTGGAGGACAGGTACAAATAAATTGTCAGAACATAGGGGTATCTTACGGCAGTGAAACTACTCAACCAGGTATATGACATTACAAGAGGACTGATGCATGACATTCATGCACTGGGGTGGGGGGGCCCCTCAGCCCGGTCTGTACCCTTTTGCAGTCTGGGACCCCTCAGGGATGTCCGCCTGCTGGTTTGGGCACGCTTCCCATGGGGAACGGGCCTAAGCCAGCAGTCGGACATCCCTCTTACAGTCCTTGCTTCTTACCTCCTGCCCGCTCGCTGCTCCTTACCTCTCGGCTCGCTGCTCCTTAATGCTGCTGTGGAAGTGGGAGAGGCTCCTGCCACCACCGCTGCACTCATCAGCCATGAGCCTGGCTTCTGGCTGAGTGAAGAACCCCCTGTGGGAGCGCACTGACCACTAGGGGGCAGCTCCTGCATTTAGCATCTGCCCCCTGATGGTCTGTAGTCATCATAGCTACTGGTTGTTCTGATCATTCTGCAGTAATGGTCGCTTAGGCTTTTATTATATAAACTGAAGGCCCTGTCCACGAATTCATGCATGGGTGGGGTCTG
>NW_005871417.1:142529-160207 GCF_000147115.1 Myotis lucifugus | reverse complement strand
CCCACCCCCCCCCCCTCGAACCCACCTCCCCCCGAGCTCCTATCCATTATTTTTCCCCCCCTTTTATTTTTATTACCCCCCCCCGCGTTTTTTATTCTCCAAGGTGGAAAAGTTTGGACAAATCCAAAAACGCTCAACATATACGAACTTGCCCGATCTCCCCTGTTCAGGCCCATCCTCTTGGGCAAAGGAGATGGCCGGAGGTTGGCTGGCTGACCCGCCCCATTCAGGGCCCAATCAGGGCCGGGCCAGCTGGGGGGTGGGGCAAGGGCAATTGGCTGCAGCCCCGCCGCCAATTGGGGTTGGGGGTCCTATTGGGGCGGGGCCATCCATGGGAAGGGGCTTTGGGAGGTTGGCTGGCCAGCCCCACCCTCGATTGGTGTGTGAGGGCAATCGGGGGTGGAGCTGGCTGGGGGCAGGGGCCATAAGCATTTGGCTGGCCAGCCCTGTCCCTGATCAGTTGGGGCGGCCGATCTGGGGTAGGGCCAGGTGGGAGGAGGGGCTGCAGGAGGTTGGCTGGTTGGTCCTGTCCCCTATTGGGGTAGGGGAGTGATCAGGGGCAGGGCCAGCTGGGGAGAGTGGTTGCGGGAAATTGGCCTGCCGGCCCCACCCCCTATCAGGCTGGTTCACTGACCGCAGTGGGCATCATAGCGACAGGTCATTCCGGTCATTCCGGCTTTCCAGTCACTGGCTTTTTACATATATAGATAATGATGGACACATGCCATTATATGTATTTGTTTAAACCAGGGGTCCTCAAACTATGGCCTGCGGGCCACATGCAAATACAAATATTGTATTTGTTCCCATTTTGTTTTTTTATTTCAAAATAAGATACGTGCAGTGTGCATAGGAATTTGTTCATAGTTTTCTTTAAATTATAGTCTGGCCCTCCAATGGTCTGAGGGACAGTGAACTGGCCCCCTGTTTAAAAAGTTTGAGGACCCCTGGTTTAAACCCATAGAATATACTAGTATCGTACCCAATAGTGAACCGTAATGTAAACTCTGGGCTTTGGGTGCTAATGGTGTATCAATGTAGGTTCATCAGTTATAATAAAGTAGGGGCCCAGTGCATCAATTTGTGCACCTTGAAAGAAACTGTGGTGCTGTAGTAGGTACAGGGGTGGGTCTTGGCCCATCCTCCATTACCCCACCTGGCCCCTATTTCTGTGGCCCCCAGTCCTCTGTCTGCCTGGCAGCCCTGCTCCTGCCGCTGCCGCTCCCATGTGCTGATGGCACTGGCCCCACTCACACCTGCTGATGGCTCGGAGCAATTGGGGCCAAGTGATCGGGACCTGCGCCGGGCACCAGCAGCCGTGCGAGTGGTGGCTCTGGCACCAGCTGCGAGTGTGAGTGGGGCCAGTGCCGGCATTGGGTGTGAGTGGCAGCTCCGGCGCCGGTAGCGGGTGCGATCAGGGCCTGCGCCGGTAGCTGATGAGAGTGCCAGGTGGGACCATGGCGCGCAGGAGCAAAGAATTTTCAGTAACCACCAGAGCTCGACCCGATGATAGCGACCAGCACCCTGCCTTGGTCTGGCCCCTCCATTCACCTGCTCCACTATCCCACCATGGCCAATGACTGCTATGTTTCGCACACGCCCCCTGGTGGTCAGCGCACATCATAGCGAGCAATTGTTTGGTTGTTCGGTTGTTCCACTTGTTCCAATGTTCAGTCTATTTGCATATTAGCCTTTTATTATATAGGATAAGTCTGTGGGGGATACTAACAATGAGGAAGGCTATGCATATATGGGGCAGGAGGCTATAAAGAAAAATCTGTAGATTCCACTCAATTTCTTTATGAACTTAAATCTGCTCAAAAAGTAGTCTTTTAAACAATGATAATACCACCAAAAGTGAAAATCAAGTCATTTATATCAGAGGTATTCAAGGCAAAGTCCAAGACCAGCAGTTTTGGTATCACCTGAGAACTTTTTAGAGAAGGTACCACTGCAGCCTTAATGCATCAGAAATCTGGGAGTGAGACGCAGTAATCACTGTTTAAGAAGCCATCTTGGTCATTCTGATACATGCTAAAAGCCCAGAAGCACTGCATTTGATGATGGATTTCTACCCCTGGCCTACTTGCAAGTCCGATTTCCATATAGCCTTGCTCTTTCTGCTGTCAATGTTCTACCCAGGTCTTCAGCTCTCACTTCTTCAGAATAAGAAATATTACTGTTTTCCTTTTAAGTAATGTTGTATATAGTCTTAGAACTTCATTTCCTCCACTTGCCAGCTATTAGCTCCTGGTATCTCTCAGCTTCATCTGAAGTTGACGGTAGCAGGTTGATAGTTGAGACTGTGTGGGATGATCATGGGAACTTGTCTAGTTTCACTGTAGATGAAGTTTTCATGTCTATGTTATTGTGATGTATAACACTTTTAATGTCTGTCAAACAATTTCGGAAATATGTGCCAACTCTCCATCTTTTTCGGAAGTCTCTCAGCGCGTCGCGTATTTATTAGCTACTAACAACTAATGGAATGTAACTTCTTTGCTTTAAAATATAAACTTCCTTGCAATGTCAAGCTTCCAGGTGCACCTGAGAGCTATTTCAGCGCATCGTTATCTCCACTGAAGTGGAAAAGGGATCTAAGGGTTATTTCTAACAGCAGAGATATACCAATCATGCTTGAAAGTAAAGTAGGTTGTTCCCAACTATTGACCAAAAACAAACAAACAAACACATAACAAACCAACAAACAAGACCCCCAGGTGTTTAGAAAAACATGGTTCCACTGCATATTTGAAGGCTCTGAACCACATTAGCTTTTTTTGCCATCTTGCTAAGAATTCAGGTCACATCTTGGCTTCTCATTGACACTGATAATAAGGAAAAGTGTGCTAAAGAGAAACCGGAGAAACTCCTTAGGTTAGATAAAAAGAAATGCACATTAAACAACTGTCTAGAAAAACACCTGCTCTAGCAGGCAAAGCCTAGAGGGACAGCCGTCCTAAATGCGGCACTTCCAAGAAAAACACATGAGCTAAGGTGGTCAGCAGCTGCTCACCCTCCCTTTTCTCACCTTGCTGTCTGTCCTCCCCTAAGAGACTGCTTTTCTCTTACACGGTGGGTCCTGGATTCATTTTCATTGTGTCTTATTCATCTCTGTATTAAGACCTTTACAGGCCTGTCAGGAAGTCCAACTAAGTTCTCACTTTCCTCATAATGACTTATTGATCCTTTCACTAGGATATCAAATATGAATTTTTTTCCGAGAAATATTTGGTCTTTCTGCATGCACTTAGGCCCTCCACTGTGTAATTCAGCAGTGACCATGAGTAATATGTTTGGTCCTCAGCTCCAAATCTGCATATACATTAGCCACTGCCTTTATTCTGTATGAAAATAATAAACAGAAACCTCATTTAAAATGAAGTCTGGAGGCCAGTAGGGAGAGCCCTTACACCCTACGTGGATCAAGGTCCCCCAGGAAGAACTATTGCTTATAATAGCTCTTCCAATTTTCTCTTCTCTATAATAAAGTTTCCTCTCCATTATTTCTCAGGACTTGCACGGGTTCGCCAACAGACCATACACATGTCCTGAATTGCAATTATTTTAGTTCCCGAATCAATCAATTTTTCTGGAGAAATATCTGGCTATGTGTTTTAGGCTAACACCTGGGAACAGTGTACTTAACTTGAAAATGAGGAGTGTCCATGCAGGAAACACCATGTTCCCTGGGGAGAGAATATATTCTGGAGACAAAATTCACTTTAGAAATTGAGTGACAGAGCAGTAGTGGGTGTGAGGTAAAGCACCACGATAAGAAAAGGTAGAAAAGAAAATGAGTTTTATTTTAAATGTTTAAGAAAATGTCCTCTCGTATTATAAACAGCAATAATCATGTTGAACATATTAACTTATTTTATATTTTATTTTACTGATTTATATAAACAATATCACATAAATTAATACGTTCTTTCTTGTTCCTGTCATATGGTTATATACACAAACAATCTCACATATTGTTGACAATTCCCTACAGGCTTTTTAAAATCGTTGAATATTCATAGAGAATACCATAATCTTATAGTGTATCAGAGATGCATTTCTGAAAAATCAGTATTTTTATATTATTATATATATAATAACAACATTTTAAAAAAGTTAAAGTCAATATATTTTAGATACAAATTAAAACATTATTTGTATAAATGAACTCTTAATATATAACAACCCAACTTGTCTCTTACAGTGAACCAAACTGTTAACTAATGTAAGTTACATTAACAGGAATAATTTAAATATAAAGGATAATAAGAAAATTTAAATGTATAAACTTTAGTTTAGCATTATTTAAATCTTATAGCAATACCAAAATATTGAACATGTCTTATGAAATGTTTCACAAAGAAATAATTATATTTAAGATATCAAATATATTTTATTCTGAGAGATCCTTACATAATAATATAATATACTATAACCCAATGTAAAATTTCCATTGTAATGATATAACCTGGTACGGTAAGATGAATAAGTCCTTGTAATCCAACAGAAATGATCATTATATTCATCAGTGTGTTTGTTATGTGACTTTATACAGTTATCTCTCTGAGCCTCAGTATTCTCATATAGATGTTAAATTCCACACCTGCATGGTGTATGTGTGCGTGTAAGGTTGCATTACACAACATTTCAGAAATTACATATAACAGATTTTTTCATTGGCTACCTATCTTTGTTTATAAATTCAAAGATTGAAATAAGTCATATGAAAATAAAATTGTGTTTCCAGCCCTTTCATTTACACCTTTTTTTCCAGGTGAAATGGCACTCTAGGCTTGAATTATCCACATGAATCTTTCCAATTTCCATTGTGATTTAAATACAGTGACATGGCTGGTAAAGAAATGCACTAGGCACTTGTTTGTCATTTTTACTTTGAAAACAAAGCAGCAAATTCATGAAATAATTGGTGTCATAAATAACGGATGCACTTGCTGTACTTTTTCACTTGAATAGGTACATTTATTTTTCATCTGGTGTTAGATAGTGCTTTGCTTATGTACCTGTGGGAAACAACAAAGTTATCTCTGTACCTAGAGAACAACTAGACTTTGATAAATGCAACAGGGCAGAGCTCATGTACCATACATTTCATACATCAACTTTTGCAAGGTTTTTTTTCTGTGTACCTAAAATGTGAGAGCAACAAAAATTGTTTTTTAAAATTTTTACTTAAAATATTATTAAATGGTATTAATTACAGAATACAAGTTTGGGAACTGGTTGAGATTTTTCTTACAGGAATTTTCCCAGTGAAAGTAGAGAATATTTTTGCATATTACAATATGATGAACAAAAAGTACTAAACAGCCCTGACTGGTTTGGCTCAGTGGATAGAGCTTCGGCCTGTGGACTGAAGGGTCCAGCGTTCGATTCCAGTCAAGGGCATGTACCTTGGTTGCGGGCACATGCCCAGTAGGGAGTGTGCAGGAGGCAGCTGATCGATGTTTCTCTCTCATCGATGTTTCTAGCTCTCTATCCCTCTACCTTCCTCTCTGTCAAAAATCAATAAAATATATTTTTTTTAAAAAAGTACTAAACAAACAAACAAAAAACAGCAACAAAATAAATCCCCAAAACTTCATAATTCTGGTTTTGCTACTGTAACCTTGTTTTCCACAAATGAGTGACAGTGTGCACAAATGGGTTAAAAATCTACAAAAACATTTATCCCTCCAGGCACCTAGTTAGTTGAACAAGATTGGAAATATTAGGCCAGCTGCCTCCAATGTTAAGTAACTTGCTCTTTTTTTTCCAATGTCATATAATTTTAACATTTCTATATATATCATGACATGAATAATTTGAGAAGCACTTTAGGAATGGTGACTCTTTAAAAATAATTAAATTGTCAAATCACATATTTTAAAAGAATGTTAGAAATTAATTACTAATCTGAATTTTTTAAAATGTAAGGTATCTTCTCAGGCCAATAAGAAAGTAAAAAACAGCATCCCTGGAGGGTAAGCAAACGCCAAAGGGAATATTCTCCCAGTGACTTCTGGCAAACCCTGGTGAAATTTAACAGACACAAGAAGACAACTATGATGCTAGAAAGAAGCCCCAATAGACCAGTAATCACAATGAGTAAACAGACTAACCTTTAAAAGTCAAATATCAAAAATCGCAATAAACAAAACTCACCAGCTAAAACGATTGTAAGCAAAAAGAAAATTCAGCTAAGCTTGTTGGGGAAAATATTTCAGAGTCAAAGAATTTTAAAGTAAAGTTTGAAGAAGAATACATTTCCAGATACTGGGGAACATCAGACATCATATCCTTGACATATAACTTTAGATTTTCTTTTATACATGAGAACAACCTAATACCGCCACATATTTTTCTGTAGGCACAAATGAGATGAGAAAGGATCTTTTTGGTAGTATTTTTGTTATGGTTGTGGCTAATGGTTCTCCTGACTCCAACTCATAGTGCCGGGCAGACTTAAATAAAATACAATGCCCTAGCCGGTTGTTCAATGGTTAGTGCATCAGCCTTGGAACTGACTGAAGGGTCCCAGGTTTGATTCTGGTCAAGGGCACGTGCTTCAATATGTGTATCTCTCTCACATCCATGTTTCTCTCTCTGTGTCTCTCCCCCTCCCTTCCACTCTCTCTAAAAATGAATGGGAAAAATATCCTCAGGTGAGAATTAACAACAACAACAAAAGATCACTATCCAGGATATTCCATTGAAATGTACAATAATGGAGGTGCAAGTGAGAACTTTGAAGGGGATACCTAGCCTGCTGTTTAGAAGGTACTTACTTTGCTGGAATTTCTTTACATAGACTCAGTTCTCCTGTTACTATACTTATGTTCCTGTTGGCTTATTAAACAGGAAATATGCTAAAAGGATTTTGATATTTGTGAATCCTTGAAAAAAAAGATATAAAATGAAATTAAAAGTGGGTAACTAGCCCCAACTTCTGTTTTACTCTATATGTTATTTGCACAGATTTCTACATATTACAATTAGCACAAGTAAGGCAACATAAACCATAAGAATACCTATTTACCATGAAAGCCACATATTATTTGAAAGAGTCAAACAAAGTCTAGAAATAAAGGAAACCTAAATATAAAAGTATAAAACAGCTTTTAGCTAACAGCCACTCATGTAAAAGAAAGAAAAAAAATTCAAAGTTAAATATATTATTTTATTTGAAGAGAGTTTTTACATAAAAATAAAATGTTGTCAATCCCCAGTGAAATAATAGAATCTTTGTACCTAAAAAAGCTTAAAATATTGTATCATTTCTATGTTGTAATTATTTAAATGACAAACAACACCCCAACATATAAAATGCCAGAGACATTAAAAAATACACATATATGGCCCTGGCCGAGTTGGTCAGTTGGTTGGAATGTTGTCCCATACACCAAAAGGTTGCCAATTCGATTCCCTGCCAGAGCACATACCTAGGTTGTGGGTTAGATCCCCGGTTGGGGCATGTACAAGAGAAGACCAATCAATGTTTTTTCTCTCATATTGATGTTTCTCTCCCTTCCTCTCTTAATAAAAAACAACAACAATAAAAACACCACAAACTATCTTCAGGTGAGAATTAAAAAGTGTGTATACATATATGTAGTTCATGGGGTGCTTTGGCTTGCTTTAATTGTGCAGTTTTCTAGTCTCAAATGTGTTTACGCATATAACTGGTCATCAGCTAACTGCCATCTGGTCTTGCTAGAATGTCTCCAGAGGATTAGCAGGGCATGATCTGATGTTTAACAGCAGATGGCAAGAAACAAGCAAACTGACCAAGCACACTCACTGTTCAAGCTTATGCATGTTTGCTAAAACTCCAGTGACCAGAGAAGGCAAAGACTAGAGTCAAGTGGAGGGCACCAGAAGCCACTATAAGCACATCACAAAGGACGTGGATTCAGGGAAAGGTGAGGAGTCAAGGTTACTAATGCAGCTAATCTATTATAATTATATTAAGCAATGACAAGGTAAAATCAGTAAGTTCTCCATTATGTGCAGATATTTTAACACATTTTTCACAGTAATTGATAGATCTACCAGAAAATTTAAGAAATGAAATATATTTAATACATTTTAATCTACTTCTACTAAAACATTACAATAATAATAACTATACTTAAAACGCAAAGGTGAGCCCTAACCGATTTGGCTCATTGGATAGAGCATCGGCCTGTGGACTGAGGGGTCTCAGGTTCTAGTCCAGTCAAGGGCATGTACCTTGGTTGCGGGCACATCCCCAGTGGGGTGTGTGCAGGAGGAAGCTGATCGATGTTTCTCTCTATCCCTCTCCCTTCTTCTCTGTAAAAAAATCAATAAAATTTATTTTTTTAAAAAGCAAAGGTGAATATATGTGTATGTGCATTTGTATTTAACTTTTGTGTAACTGAAATATATTTGAAATATAACAATATGTAAGTTGAAAGGATAAACATGTTATTTGATGCATTTATATATTACAATGTGATTGTCATTGTGGTGTTAGCTCACACATCTACAGTGTGAGATAATTTTTTTATGGTGGGAATAATTAAGAGATAGTTTGATTTTTATAATACTGTATTGTTGTATATACTGACCATGCTGTGCATTAGTACTCTAGGACTTATTAATCTACCAGTTGGAAGTTTGTACCCTTAAACAAATTGGGGTGTGAACAGGAGGCAACTGATAGATGTTTCACTCTCACTCTCACATTGATGTCTCTCTCTCTCTCTCTCTCTCTCTCAACCTTCCTCTCTCTCTCTAAATAAAATTAAATTAAAAACAAACACATCATGTCAAAACATAGTAGAAGGAGTCAATGTGTACTTAAAAGAAAATTTTACTGAAAGAATTAATTAGAGAATAATGGAATTGAATAACCAACTTAAAAAGGTTAGAATAGGAGCAAACACCAAAAAGAAGAAAGGGGGAACAACAAACTAAAAACCTTAAAAAGGGGGCAGGAATAATAAGTAGAAGAGAAGAAAAAATACAAATGAATTAAAGGAAATAAGTTTTAAGAGAAGAGAAAGACACTACTATTTGATTATTTAGAAAAATAGACTAATCTCTGGAGAATTTACCAAGTAAAACAGAAATAGAATAACTTAAGTCATACATACAGCAGTTTTAATATATAGTATATATGATATAAAATTTTACACAAATACATTTGAAAATATAGGTGAAATATATACAGTCTTAGAAAGCTAAAATTCACCAAAAGCAAACTCAATATAAAATAGCTAAACTGAACATTTCTAATAATTTAAAGGTACTGAATCTGTTATTTCAAATATTCCATTGGGAAACAGTACACAATCAGATGTATTTGCAATTGAGTTTTACCTAATACTCATAGAATTGATCATTCTAATCTCCCATAAGGCCTTCCGTACATTAGAAGATGAGAGGATACATCTAAATGAATGGCACAAGTTTGCATAAACTTGAGACTAAAGTAAAATATGTGTGTTTTCCTGGAGACACTAATGTAAAGAATAATAGTTTCTAGGCTAATTGCAGAAAGTTGGGTGATTATGCATGCCTGGATTTTTTTTTAATACTCTGTCAAGCAAGGACAGCTTGGTAAGGAATCTGGGTTTGCCTTTCCTGAATTCTCACCCTTTGTTTTTCTTTTCTTACAATCCATAGGGAAAATGCATGGACATCAGACTGCAGTACTTAACACTTATTGGCATCACATTTACTGAAACAAAGATTATATTCTATAATAAAATATTAATAAGAAGCTGAAATGTTACTTATGCTATTGTTTATTTTAAATACTTTTTTTTATATACACATATTTAAAATTTTCTTATTTATGTGTGAAGACACATTTGCTGATTATAGTATTTTAAGGGTCTTTGAAGAAGTAGTTTAATTTCTTGTTATTTCTACAAAAACCTCCCAATCTGAGTAGAGCATGCCACAGTATGCGATGCTATTTTGCACATTTTATTGATTGCATAATTTTAATACTTAGTCATTATGATATAATGCTTTGTAAACAATCAAAGAACATCTGAATTTTCAAACTGATCATACTCTGCTTATTTTTAATTTATGAGATACATCTTTTGTCTATTTTGAATAAGTCAAGGCTGCCACTGAAATTGTTTACTACATAAAGAAGTGGAGCTTTGTAATTATTTGGTTAACTGACAATCAAAAGATTACAAGCATTAATGTGAATTGAGAGTGAAGGTGGTGTTCAATTTCCTGTTTGGTTATGGGTATTGATCAAGTTAATAACATAACAGCAGAATCCCTACTTCCTCCTCTAATATGCATTCAATTCCAACTGTTTTAGTTCATTTGCTCTTTCAAGAAATGTACAAATGTTTATGATGATTACCTTCTCTTCAAAAATGCCTGTCATTTTTATGTACCTCTATTTTTTGACACCTCATAAGACTATTGTCTTCTCTTCCACTTTATCATTTCTTTATTATTTACTCATTGTTCACTACTTGGCTTCATTTTTCCACTTTTCAATTTATTCATTCCATTCCTATTCAGATTCCTTACCTATTTTATCTGTATCTATATCTTCTTGTTTTTTATCATTTTCCCACTATACTGAGGTCTTCCTCATTCCCGGGTAATCACAGTTTGGTGGGACATCAACACAAAGAAAGTGAAGGGGTATAAAGAGTTTGGCTGCCGCTAAGACCTGCCACATGGCTTGAGACTGTAAGTTAAAGGCAGAGCTAGCTGTTTCTTGAAAATTTTGATTTTTTCATTCTTTATTATGTTCTCCATATGTAACATGGGAAGGCAGAAATCCCCCAACACTTGATTAAGATGAAACTTAGTGTCCTAGTTAAAGCAAAACAACTTCTATGTAACTCAAGGTTGAGTAATCTACATAAAACATGAGCTTTTGCTATATTGGAATTAGTTTTTGCAATTTTCAACTCTTTCTATCACATTTGACTGGCTTTTTAGTCACTTGCCCTGCTCCCCTCTTAGGGAAGGTCATCAAGAGGACATGATCGCCCTGGCCAGGTGGCTCAATTGGTTGGAGCATTCTCCCCTACACCGAAAGTTTGCCGGTTCAATTCCTGGTCAGGGCACATACTTAGGTTGCAGGTTTGATCCCCTGTTAGGGTGCCTCTGTGAGGCAGCCAATCGATGTTTCTCTTACATCGATGTTTCAGCTCTCTCTCCCTTCCTCTCTCTCTAAAAATCAATAAAAACATCCTCAGGTGATGATTAAAAAAAAAAAAGCATGACTACTGGTTTAACCTGAGAACTGGACTCTGTCAACTGAATGCCCTGCATCCCTGCCACTCCCAGAAGCTGCCCCAGGCATGAGTGTGGTGATGAGACGATATGGACGGGGTACATGGCTAAACTCACTTCCTGCCTGGAAGTGGCTGCCGATGCAGAAAACTACTCATCTAAAGGGTCACCCAAGAAAAGCCTTGCTTATTAAACCTGCCACCAATCAGGAGTGGCGGCCTTTTTCTCGGATCTATCCCTGCCTTCCGTGAAAGAGGGCCACCTTCAGGTTACACCCAGGAATGCTCCTCCGGGTGTTCTCACAAACCAACATCCCCAAATACCCCAAAACATAGAGCTGCGGACTTCCACTGCTTTCTTCAGGTTTTACTAGAAGGTTGGTGGCTATAAACTTGGGAAATAAAAGGACAGTATCTGGAAAAGTTAGCTGGCATGCTTTTGACTTCAGACATTTTAACATTTAAATTGATTTTTGTTTTTGCCACACTGGGTTGAATCCTGAAATAGCATTTCCGCCTCCCTGGAATTAGAGCCCGGGGTGTTTCAAGAGCCTTAGATTCTATTTACAGATGTTATGTCTAAACAAGGAAAGAGTGTGCTTTTCCGTGGTTCATAAGCAGGTTGCTTCTTTTAAAACACATTTTAACGCATGTATTATAATAAAACTGGCGTGACAATCAAAAAATTAAGAGAATGTGATGAAAAAGTTGATTTTCAAAGAATAGCAATCTCAGCCATCTGCTCCAACAATGGTAGATAGATCTCTAACTCTTGGGGGTAGAATATTCTATTCAAAATAATGTATTAAAATAAGCCTCGAGTCTTTATATTTCTTTGCTTAAGGACTTAAAAAAGATCTTTATGCTGTGGTAGAAAAAGCAATATATTAGAGCTTATCTGAACAAACCTTTCAGCTTAACAAGATATTATATTTGCTTTGAGACAGAGAGCATGCAGTGTGCAGAACTGGATCTTCTTCAGTTCATTTTTTTCCTCTTTATATCTTGATGATTGTTTTATCTTTTTTTGTGGATTCCATTATAATTCATGCATAAATGCATGAGATTCCCTAAATCCTTATCTATAGCTCTGTTATGTGCAATTCAGGTTCTTACTGCATAAAAACCAGATTAAAAAAATTGATTTATTTCAGAGAGAGAGGGGGGGGGGAGAGAGAAAAAGAAACATTCATTTGCTCTTCCACTTATTTATGTATTCACTAGATGATTCTTGTAAGTGCCCTTACCAGAGATCAAACCCTGAACCTTGGCATATCACAACGACACTCTAACCAACTGAGCTACCTGGACAGGGCTGAAGAGTATTTACTGGTATGCATTAAGTGTATATTCTGTAACAAGTGCTACCCCAAATAGTTCACACAATTATTTCATTTATTCCCACAATAACCCTATACTTTGAAATTTTAAAACCCATTTTGCAAGTGAGGAAACTGAAGTTCAGATAGATGAACTAATTGTGCCTGAGATTATATTGTTGGCAAATGGCAGGGTGTGCTGAACACACTCCTAATACTAGAGCCTGCAGTCTTAGGGCTATGGCCTGGACATGACGTCTTCTCAGATGTGCAGGGGCTGGGAAGGTTGACTCTCTGTGAATGTAGAAGGAAGTCCATTCTGCTCTAGAGAGGAAACACGTAGAGGGCGAAGGAACTGGAGCTTTCCTTCATACCGTGGGTGAATGTTTGTGAAAATGTGTCCGTAGTATAATTAAATGTATCATCTCTTTAAATATATGCCCATCTTTCAAAATTGCTAATTTCTCGAGTCATATATTATTTTGTGTACTGAGATGATTTGGAACTGTCCTTGCATTTGTTTATTTGCTATCATCTCATGCAAGTTGCAGTTAAGTAAAAAAGAGAAGCAGGCCACAATAGTCTATGCATGACCAAATAATAATTAAATGCATTCATTCTGCTTTATGTTTTCCCTGAGGAGATAAGTCTTTTAGGGACATTACCTAATTATTTAGCTCATAACTTTCCCTTTCTATTTACAAGAAAAGAAATTAAGCCAATGCCAAAGGCAAGGGCAGAACTATTATTCTTAGAAAGTTTAAACAGTTACCAAAAAATAACACCATCCAAGTTGACCCTCTGTTATTGCTACAATGATAGATAGAATCATGTTATTTAATTCTCCACTGAGGTTTCTGTAGGAAAGTCACTGTAATGTTTCTTCTGTGTTCAAGTAGAAAGGTCTCTGTAGATTAAATAAGTCACAGAAATTAATAGGCACACTTGAACTTGTTTGAGGAATTGACTAGCACTTTCTGCTTTGGTTTTCAAAATTAATATTCGAAAAGTTTTCTTAGGTTGTAATACATCGGGTATTTTATTAGATGACAAACATTGTGTGATTAGGTTTGTGAAACATAATTTTTGAATTTCTTTTCTTAATATAAAGTTGAAATATAAGATAATAAATTATCTTATTAGGAAATTCATGAGGAATATCCTCAGACCACAGCTAAAATAATTTTCAGAAATCTGATCTCCTTAATTGCAGGGCTAAGAGACAGACCTTACCTTAATTTGGGGAATTATGGTTTGGAGTTGAAGCAATATATTGCATCCATAATAGCCTATTTAAAAACCTGGGTATTTCATCAAGTGTATCTGCTGTGAAAATTTAAAATTGTATATTTAAAAAAATCAGATCAGTAACTTGGAGAGTGTTTTACTCAGTGAGGTTATAAAAATGCAAAAGTGTGGAAGACTATATACCACAGGGAAAACTAGAGTGCTCATATTATATACAGCTGTATAAAAGATTTTAGTAGAGCAATAAAGCTATAGTTTTACAAACCAATGCTAATGGTTGTGGTAAAAAAGGCTATCTACATGACTCAGAAATGCTATAACTTTTACTTGATATTAAGTTAATGAATACCAATGTGAAAATGTAATCTCTTTTCTTTTACTAAAATATATTTATAATTTGAATTAAATGGTCCATTTATATTTTATTTGCATTAAATAAGATGTTTAGTCAAAATAATAATTTAGAGAGAGGGAAAGACAGAGAGGAATATCGATGTGAGAGAAACACATCGATTGGTTGCCTCCTGCAGGAGCCCCAACCAGGGCCCAGGCCAGGAGGAGCCTGCAGCCAAGGTACATGCCCTTGACCTGAATCAAACCTGGGACCCTTTGGTTTGCAATCCGAAGCTCCAACCACAGAGACAAACTGACTTGGGCCCAATAATATTTTTACAGTGTAGGTTTCTGTCTTACAAAGTATTATTAGAAGAGCTGTGCAAATTTCTTAGTTCTGAACTCTCACAGTCATCTACATCTAATGGTTTTGACCTGTTCTTTCTGAGTGTAGAAATATACAGGGCACAGTTTTACAATAGCTGTTTTAAACAACTTTAAAAATGGACCGTGCTTTCATAACCTAGTGCTCCTAATGTTTCACTCCATTTCTCCAACTTCTATTTATATTAACTGAAAATTGGTTTTTAATTAAACAGAATAAAAATGAATTGAATTATTTATTTTAACCTGCAAATGGCTTGTTTATTTGAGGTTGGTATGCTTTTAACCACTCATTTTTCCATGCATCAAAAACTCTCTTCAAAAAAGAAAACTATTTTCTTTCCCTCAATAAAAGTAAGATATTTGGGGGTTTATTTTTCATTTTGTTACTTGTTTATTTGTTTTTCATCTGATGAGTAGCAAAGCTGTGTGAGGAAGACACACACATCTTGGGGACTGAATACTTGAAATAATAATTAATTAACCTTAAGGTTCATAACTAAGTAGCTGTGCAACTGTAAGTAAATCTTGTAAACAGAACACAGGAACTCATGATCTTTGTGAATATCAAACTAGAAGACATACATTCATTTAGTTTATAAAATTCAAAGGTACCACAAAATTGTTGATTACATTCAGAAAGATATATGATTACTTTTCATCAGGTTATAAAATTAAGCTAATCGAATAATTTAATATGAACAGTAAATTAAAATTATAATAAATACACTGCATTGGATTCAGAGTATCTGTTCTTAATTAACATGATCAGTGTTTGGATATTAGACTTTGATCTGTTAGCACTACTCAACATAGAACTCTGCCATATTTATGTAGAGTGATTTTTAGTGCGTACTTGTTATATTTGTGAAATTATTGCGATCCAGTGTCAGTGTTGAGGCCACGAAGCAAAATCTCCATGATAATTTGTAATCTACTGCAAGGATTGACCGACTCCTTGTAAAGAACCAAATAATAAATAACTTAGGCTGCAAAGAATACACCTAATATATGCAAAGATGGCAAATATTTTTGCTAGCGTCTACTTTCGGTTTTGTATTCTTAATATTTTTGCATTTGTTTGCTTATTTTTACAACCCTTTAAAATGTAACAACAACAACAACTTTTAATGTGAAGCAGTAGAAAACATTTTGTGACTTGAATTTGGCTCTGGGGTCATAGTTTGCCAATCCTGGGATAGTAGAGCTAATGCCATCAGGACCTTATATTCAAGCAGTGAGAAATTGCATTACACATAAGGAAGGTGACTGGCTTACTCAAAGGCAGGATGTCATTTAAAAGACCAGGTCTAATCCACTTCTCTGGATAGACACTTATTTTGCAAAATAATTTACTCTTTCTTAATTTTAAATTTATATATGATATAAAAAACCTTTTGAGCCAGTGAGGATGAAATCAAATTAATGTTAATTGTCGAAAACATATAACTAAATAGGCTTCATGAGGAAATAATTTAGGATTTACATGTCAATAAATTACTACCTTAAAGATATAGAGATAACTATTTTCCCATTTCCATTTTAAGTACTTCTAACAATAGCATCCTGACAGGAAGAAAATATACTATTCCTGCATGCACATTGGAAAGAAGAACTAAAATGATTCCATGCAGTGTCGCCAAAGAGAAAAATAGCTGTATAACACCCTGTGACATTTAGATTATATCTGCCCTTAGATGCTAATTTTCAACTATATCCCAGATGGTGGTTAAATTAATAAAATCTTTCATGTGTATTTTAGAACATCAGAGGAGCCATCTGGCTATTGACAGCCACCTTAATTTTTAGTGTCTTTATTGTGAATTTTACAGTTCAGTGTACCATTTTAATGCCAGGGAATGTTTTATCATCCATATTTAATTATTAAGTGCCTAAACGCACTGACATTTTGAAACCAAATAAGATAAGACTGATTCAGATCATGTCAATACATGCCAAATAGTGTGTTGGAAAATTCTTTCCAATTCAAGCCAAACACTATTGACCTGAAATAGGCAGGTGTCTTCTGTGGATGTATTATGTAATTTGCATTATACTTGCAAATGTGACAATTCCCATATTCATTCTGTGCATATAGACGCAGTTGTAATGTATTCTTAAGTTGCTTTCATAAAAATTCGTGAGCAATAATTGTTGTGTGGAAAATAGAATAGATATACTTAGGACCAAGAACTGAGAACGTTTTCTGACTTGAATACATGTTTGTTATTTGAAGGTAAATTATAGATACAAAAGAATTCATCTGATGCTATTACTATGCTCAAAAAATTAAGGATGCTATATGCATTGGATGCTAATTCAAATGTAAAACCTATTTTTATTGTCTTTTATGGTTTCCATTTTTATTCTAGAAATGAGGAAAATATTGGGAAATATGATCTTCCCTCAACACACACATACACAAGGTAAGAAGTAAAATTCTTTAGACGTTGTCTAGAAATGGATATAGCAATTTTGGATTTTATGCTTCCATCTTGAATTTGTTTTATTTATATAAAAATAGTATTTTTCTCATGGATTTTTGTGTTTTTAAAGGACTAGATGAATATATTGATTTATTAAATGAAGAAAACATGTCAGAAAGATACTTGTTGGGAGGGAACAGTTCAATATGGCAGTGTAGGGGGTTCCAGAACTCACTTCCTCCCAGGGACACACCAAATCCACAGCTACAAATGAAACAAGTCCCTCTGCAGTGATCCTTAACCCTAGCTGAACAGCTCCACAACAAAAAAATAAGCATGGGTAGGAGAAGTAGAGACATGGTCTCAATAAAATACCCACCCTCCATGTGGTGACCCTCAATCAGGAGGGCTCTCACAAATGTGGAGTTTCTCCCTGAGGAGTGAGGGCCTGGAGACCCACATGAGGATCCCCAACCCTTGGGACCTCCACTGTAGAAATGAACCCCTAAACCAGATGGCTTTGAAAACCTATTGGGCTTATGTCCAGGTGACCCAAAGGGCTGTAGAAAACTGAGATTTCACTGGTAAAGGGCTGTGGCACAGACTCACTCCCCTGGGGCACTAGTCCAAAGCAATAGCTTGAAAATTGCCTAGCTCTTATGTGAAGGAGATTCATTTGATAACCTTTTTTTTCTTTTTATCTTCACCGAGGATATTTTTTC
>NW_005871417.1:139575-141106 GCF_000147115.1 Myotis lucifugus | reverse complement strand
CAGAGGACCTTTGCTAAAAATAGTTTAATGTTTTCTGACTTAACCTTTAATAACCACTTGATGCCCTCAATACACGTTTTTGTTGGGGGAGGTGACTTTTAAAAAAATGTCTGTATACACTTATACAGCTAACAAACATTATGAAAGCTGAAAGTCAACACCTTCATATTGTGGTGCATCCCAGGATGAAGCATTTAATAATGTGGCAGAGCAGTCAGCTGGCAGACCGTTACATTTTCTTAAGAGGTTAATTAATATTACATGGAGGTTCACAGAGAAAAAAATATTTATTTATAATGGCATATTCACTGTGAATTGAATTTTAAGGGCATAAAATTACTGGTGGATTTGCATAAAGAGATCAAGTATGTCTATAGGTAAAAGGTAATTTTCCCAGTGCCTTCTCAGTTTGAGAGCATCTCAGTCTCAAGAATATACTTTTTCTTCCTTTCAGAGAGCTCTGCTATCTATTTAAAATGAACTATAACTTTGGGTATATAAAATACTGTGAATAATTAAATTCTATCCTTCCACAATGATTTCTTATACTCTACTTCACTAAAACAGTGTTCCATGTTAGAGAAGCAGTCTGTTTTGTTGGGTAAACACTTTCTTCTCCAGTGTGGATATACCCTAACATATTAAGATATTTTTCTTAGATCATTAGCAAAAGAATTAAGGGGTAAGATATGACTCTGTTTGGTCTGATAAATGTGAGCAAAAGAAGGAAAAATGTGACCTTGGAGGATGAATCTATGTCAAGTTTCATAAAGGGAAAAATTTACTGAGAGAAAAAGACTGTGATGAATTGTTGGCCTCAGTTAGCATATCTTTCAGTATAATTGGAAAGTCTACACGTGTCCTTTTTTGCTATTTTTGTACATTATAATTAACAGATCATATTGAGGATTTATTTATGAAATTTTCTAAAATCAATAAATATTTATTTTGAAAAGGTAAAATAAACATCAAATATTGAGTGAGGAATCAGAGGTCCTAAGCACAAGGCTAATATAACCCATTACAAAATTAACATATTCCTTATAAAATTTGACTAAATTTGCTTTCTGAATCTCTGTCTGTCTCTCTCTCCCCTCACAAACACATTTATTTATTTTCATTTCTATATACTCTTATTAAACCTCAAACTTTCCTGTATTTTTCAGGAGAGAGGAAAGGTCTAGAGAGTAGAGTGGTAGAATAATTGCAATAGGAATGGGATGAGAGACAGAAAGATAGAATTGACACTCTTCATTATCAATACAGTATTAATCCTAGGATAGTAAAAAGTGCTCAGTCTTAAAAATGCGCCCTTACTTGACTTGTGATGACTTCCTCCTCATAATCATCTTCTTTTCCCAAGCCACTCTTTCAGTAATGTTACACCACATTTCAGTAATATTTTTACCTACTGATCTCTTTCTAGACCAGTGGTTCCCAATGGGGGGCAATTTGATTTTTAAGGGGGGCAATTTGAGAATGAGTTAGTAAAAGTGAATTTTTTGCACTTTTTATGGTTCTAATTTATACA
>NW_005871417.1:135509-137194 GCF_000147115.1 Myotis lucifugus | reverse complement strand
AATCTTCTAGCTTTATATTTTCATTTTAAAAATCCCATCATGTTATCTCATTTTCAAATGCTAATAATTGGGGAACCTATCTTGCAGAAAACAGAAATAAGATCTAGTTTCCTAACTTTATCAAGATTGCTTTGAGCAAATTATTAATGAACCTTGAAATAAGTTGACCATCTTTATACGTTTATGGTAAAATGCCCTTTCGTATTTTCAGGTATCTCTATAGCTGTTAAGCATACAATGTGTATAACCTTGACAAAATGTTTAAGAGAAACGCATACTGTGTGCTAGTGATTCAACAGAAAAGTGGCTACGTTAGTCATGTCCCATGATAACACTTTTATCTTTGTCAGGAAAAAACACCTTGAAAACCTAACTTATTGTAGCTGCAGAAAACAGCTCTCACATCTGTGTATTAATAGTAAAAACTAGAAATGTAAAACTAGAATGGGAAAATATAACTCCCCAAATTATAATAGAACTAAACATGAAGACATTATATTTCATGCATATTTAATGTTAAGCACTAGGTGTGTACTGTATCCTCAATTCTGCTGGCATATTTGCATATAAAATCCTTCTTAGGACCGGTTCACAAAGATATCACAACAAATTATATTACCATGGAACATCTTGACAAAGTGTATTACTGACATTCTAAATTTCTGCTTACTACATCCTTGGTAATGACGTTGGTGGTCTTATTCTTCAAAAAGCTAAACTGGTTTGATCACCAGTAGAAACCACAGCATATTATGAAAGGCAAACGTTCAAATCCCCTCTGCAGTTGTGTCTCTGAGGAATGCACATCAATTCTCTGGTTTACATTCAGGGCGGTGAGTATTTTCTGTCCCTAGAATTCAGTGATGGCGAACCTATGACACGCGAACTCATTTTTTTGGTTGATTTTTTCTTTGTTAAATGGCATTTAAATATATAAAATAAATATCAAAAATATAAATCTTTGTTTTACTATGGCTGCAAATATAAAAAAAATTCTATATGTGACACGGCACCAAAGTTAAGTTAGGGTTTTTCAAAATGCTGACACGCCGAGCTCAAAAGGTTCGTCATCACGGCCCTAGATCTTGTCGCTTCTCATGACCAGCAGGCAGATGATGAAGCTCAGTTGTAGGGCCCGGATCCCAAGCAGAAACCATATTTTTTTGGTCATTGCTGAGTCTGAGAAGTGTTTTCTTTTCTTTCTTTTACATAATAAATTTCCTTCTACAATTAGGTCATGGGACCAGCAGATACAACAACACAGTTGTAATTCTCCAAAGCCTCCTAAATTAACCATCATTAAAATTGATTCATTTGTGCTTATAAAATAGGATTCTATTGTCTTTGTGTTTTGCATTATTGATCTAATTTCTAACAATCTAAATACTGTCTTAAAATGTTGAATGTCATTTGTCTGTTATAAACAGTACAAATTCTTTTTTTGAGGGGGTGGAATTTTAGCAGAGACTATGTAGAGTTGATTAAGATAATTAAAAGTAGGTTTAATGAGTTCTTAGAAACTGCTGATGCTGATATTAATTATGTCCATGAGTTTCAGTGTGTGAGACACACATCTTTGTGACTGGAGAGAGCTAACTTTTGCAAAATCCGTTTTAAAGTAAGATTTTGAAGCACTTGAAATAGCCTTCATTACAATATTAAGCCACAGGATTTCTTATTTAATG
>NW_005871417.1:12221-73979 GCF_000147115.1 Myotis lucifugus | reverse complement strand
ACCAAACTTAGGGTAAAGTGAGATGAAAGAAGTGAGACAGGTACAGAGAGAAAGTGACATAATATTGGGAGAAGAAAGGAGGGAGCCTGATCCCAGAGTGTGTCACCTGAGAACCGCCCTCTCACAATCCAGGACCCCTTGGGGGATGTTGGAGAACTGGTTTTGGCCTGATCCCTGCAGGCCAGGCTGAGGGACCCCACTCGTGCATGACACCGTGCACCAGGCCTCTAGTATAGTAATAAATGACAGAATGAAGGAACCATGAATTATAGTCTTTATTATGGCCACTATGGCACTGAGTGATTATTATAAATTGAGCTATGGATACTCTTATTTACAGTAATATGCTGTATATGATGAAAAGTCAGACAAATTTCAAGCACTGAGTCAGGCATTTTGTACACAATGGAAAAGAAATAATCTGTGAAGAAAATTGCTTGTAGTTTTAATGAATCAGTTACTTAAATCTGTTGTCTTAAACATATTATCAAGAGATATTTATGTTCTAATCTGCGTTTTAAAGAAAATTATTTCAAGTATAGTACTTAATCAAGAGCCAGACACAATATCTTTCACTTAAGTTCATTCTTATGAATTGATAACAAGGATGGTCCTGTGTAAAACCCTGAAAGACTAAAGTAGGAATTCAAAGTATTGGTAATAATTTCTGAAAATATTCTGTTCAATTCATGTACAAACCATACTTTAAACATTTTAAAACATATCACATAGTTATTTTAGTTATATACCAAGATGGGGGACAAAGAAAAGTGATAAATTGTAGGGTGATCAAGACAAAATGACATGGGTAAGTTAGCAGTATTTCTTTTGTGTAGCTAGGTCCTCAAAGGAGAAAAATACACTAATTCAGAATGCAACGGAACAACACAAAAAGTTCCTGACAAAATGATGCACAAAACACCACACATTATTCTCTGCTATTTTTCTTTAAATATGTTTCTCTATGTAGAACAAAAAATGGCCATTGAATACAAAACATAGTAACAGAAGAATAATTCACATTAATGTTTCATATAAAGATTGGAATGCTGTCCAAAATGAGAATCTACACAGGTGAATGGTGCACATGAGCTGGAGATCCTGACCCGCAGCATTATAACTGTAGACACAACAGGAGAGATGCACTTCGGGGAGAAGGCTTGAGCAGCTTTATCATGACAGTTACTGTTTTGTAGACATTGCTCTTCCAATGAAAGTTCACTTTAGCAACATACTATTTCCGCCGATACAAAACACTCATGGGTCCCAGGATCATCTAATTCTGGTCATAACTACTGTCCATCTGGAAGCCTGACAGGAATTTGTCATCTTTTGCTGTGGACCTTTTCTCATGGTGACGTGATACCTTGTGTTTGAGGGGCTATAGCACATGAACTGTTGACTGCCAGGTGAGCCTGTGAATGTGACCATTCTACCTGAATTGTCATCCCTGGAAAAACAAGGAGAAGTGAAAAAACTTGCCCTCCTGCAGGAAGCTTGAGATTAATCCATTAAATTTTCTGTAGCCGAACTGCATTGTGTAGCATTATTATAGACCCTTATGTGAATTTTCATATGTTTAATGCAAATCTGTGAGAGCCAACAATTCAACATAGAAATGTCTACTTACCAAACCTTATCTGAGGTTTCTATCTCAGTGCTTTCAGGCATTGAAAAGTACATATGTATCAATGTACACACATGTACCTATGTGTGTGAATTTAAAAGAATATATACTAGAGGCCTGGCGCACGAATTTGTGCACTGGTGGGTTACAGCCGGCCCGCCCCGATGGGGCCACGGGAAGTTTGCCAGCTGGTTCTGCTCCCAACCAGGTTGGGGTCGGCTGCACGAAGGCTGGGCCAGCCGGGGCAAGGGGCTGCAGGTGTTCTGGTCATTCCACTGTTTGTTCAATTTGCGTATAACCTTTTTATTATATAGGATATGTCCTAATGTAGAGGGTGGGACAAAGTTAGGTTTACACTTGTATGTGAAATGCAGAGTTTATTGTTATTTATTGATTATTGTATTATCTTTTATATGAACAACAGTAAAACTACTTTTGCCATACCCTACATGCATACTATAGAGAATCCAGTTCATCTGTAGCAGAATTTCAGATTTATAGAAACTATGAGATAATAAATATGTGTTGTTTTAAAACATTAAATTTGTGGTAATGTGTTATGCAGCATAGAAATCAATGTACTCATGCATTAATGTGCCTGTAGCTTAAGTAGACACTTCACTACAGTTGAAACTTACAAAATCAGTCAAGATTTAAAAGCTGTGGTTCTAAAGAAGAATTGTAAATCAGAATCATTTGTTAAGTTATTAATAAGTTAGAATAATAATTAAAACTGATTCACAACCACTTAATATTTTGGGCCACTAAATGAGTATCTCCATGTTACCAATTTTTAGACACACTGGGGAGCGAACAAGTGAAAACTAGTGTCTTTCCTCAACAGGAAGTAGCCTGCTAAGGACTGGAAAGGCAAATGGATTTCCTTAATTAACAGCTACTACTATAATAGTCTCTAGTTCCTGCAAGGCAAAATGTGGTCTGCCATTCAAGGGTATTCACAGTGTGACTCCACTTACCTTCCTAACATCTTGCCGTACATCTGAGATGTACCAAATCTTCAGCTCTCCAAACAGCAAATGAAACAATGCTATTTGGTCTACAATCTACTTTCAATGCCCTTGTTTACTTTGTCCACTAGCCAGATTTTGCCTTCAAGCATGAATCCCTAGGTATATATTATAGACATTTCTTTCATGCTATAGTTATGCTATGAATTCATACTTCTTTTAGCACCAAGAATATTTTTCATTAGACAATGTTTTGAGGTCATGGTTAATGTCTCATTCGTCAGTATATAGCCAGTGTTTAGCAGATATCTCTATCTGTCCATCATCTATCTATTATCTATCTATCTATCATCTGATCTATCTATATAATGTTATGGAGTAAACATCAATGTGGTAAGCACTCTCAATAGATGTAAGAATGTATTTAATTTTACATTCACAAAAACAATTAGTATTTCAGATAAAGCTTTTATTCCATAACTAGAGGTCCAGTGCATGGATTCGTGCACCAGTGGGGTCCCTTGACCTGGCCTGTGGGGATGGGGCTGAAACCGGATCTCCAACATCTCCCAAGGGGTCTTGGATTGCAAGAGGGTGCAGGCCAGGCTAAGGGACCCCACTGGTGCATGATTGGGGATGGGAAGGGACCGTGGGAGGGTTCCAGGGCATGTCCCAATCAGGGCCAATCAGGGCCATCTTGCCCAGTCTCGATCGGGGCTGATCAGGGCTGATCGGGGCCAGCTGGCCAGGGAAGGACTACGGGAGGTTGGCTGGCTGGGGAGGGGCCACAGGAGGGCTCTAGGGTATGTCTGGCCCATCTCGGCTGATCGGGATCAGCCGGACCCCAGCAGTAAGCTAACCTACCAGTCTTCCCCCTGATAGTCAGTGCGCGTCATAGCAACTGGTCAAACGGTCAAACACTTAGCATAGTAGGCTTTATTATATAGGATAATTTCTATAAATGTGATGGTTAACTGTATCTGTCAATTTGGTTACACTATGATGCCTAGTTTTTACTTATTTATTTTCATTGTTTATTCTTTTTTAAAAAAATTTTTATTGTTAATACAATTGCAAATGTCCCACCATTTTCCCATTCTTACCTGCACCCCTTGGCCCTCACCATGCTCTTGTCTATCTCCATGGTGCCCAGTTTTTTTTTGTAATAAACTAGTATAGAGTTTGCTGTAAAGGTAGTTGTGGATGTTGTTAACATTTATCAAAAGCAGATTACCCTCCCTGATATGAATGAGCTTCAGCCAATTAGTTGAAAGCCTTAAGATTACTGAAGAAGAAGGGATTCTTCCTCAAGAAAACAACATACAACTCTGCTCGAATTTTCAGCCTGCTGATTCACCTGAAGATTTTGGATATAAGACTGCAACATTGACTCTGACCTGCATATCCAGCCTGCTAGTTAATACAACACATTTTTCAAATACCAGCCCCATAACTGAGTGAGCCAATGCTTAAATAATTCTTTCTTTAGACAGGTTAGCTAGATAGATGATATAGATAGAAGATATGTAGATAGATAGATAGATAGATAGATAGATAGATAGATAGATAGATAGATAGATAAGATATATAGATGATAGAACTAGATAGGAATATCTCCTAATAGTTCTATTTCTCTAGAGAACTCTAATACAGTAAATTTTAACTGATGATGGCTTAATATTTACCCTGTTCTAACAATTTTCAACATACAGAAGATTTAAATATCTTCCTAATCCCTTTATTTTTAATCTTAAATAGTATTTTTGATCTTAAGATTTATTGTTTTGAATTTTTTCTAAAAAATCACTTTTGTTAGTGAAAGCAAAGTCAAAATTTCAGATTTATAAAGTATTTTGTAGCCAAAGAGTAAACATACAAAGCAAAGATAAATGTTCTTAACAACTTTACTAATACATTTATGTTATTGTATAAATTCAAGCATTGGATTGGATAGAAGATTAGGTAGTTTAAAAATGACATAATGAGATAAATTGCTTTTTAAAAAGGTTTTTGGTTGTTACATGAGCAGGGACTTTTTTATGCCATTGCAATGTGTTCTTTGGCAGCATACTTGCATGAAATGAAAAGAAATTAATTATTGCTTTTAATAGATAAATGTCTTGTGGAAATACTCAGAGGTAGGCAGAGTAGTGCTCTCACCTCCCCCGCAAAATATGTCTACCTTCCAATCACCAGAATTTTTTCATATCTTACCTTCTATGCTAAAATTAATGTTGCAAATGTGTTTATATTAAGGCTCTTGAGATGCATAGATTAGCCTTGGCCCTTATATAATTACATGAATCCTTAACAATGGAGAAACTTTCCCATCTGTGATCAGAGATGCAATTGTGGAAGAATGATTGAACAAATGCAAAGGCATTGGCTTTGAAGATGAAGAAAGTTGACCATGGCCCAAGAAATATGGCCTCTACAATCTGGAAAATATGAGCAAACATTGCAGAGCCTCTATAACATAATGTGCCAACACTGTGGTTTTGGCCCATGTCAGACTTTTAACCTACAGAAATACAGAATAATAACTGTGTGTTGTTTCAAGCCACCAAATGTGTGGTGTTTTATGATAGCATCATCAGAAGCTAATACAGAAGTTTTCAAAATCATTCTGATATGGAGACATAGCCATAAAGTTATAAATGCAAAGGAAAGAAAAACATGGTTGATGCTGACAGTCTTTTCCATTCCTCAGTCATTCATAGACTCTTTTGCACCTAGTATGTTACACTAATCCTTAGTACTTATTTGTTTACCTATCAAGTTACTGCAGAAAATGAAGTTTTCAATGTGTGCTACAGCATTGGAAAGAGCATCCAACACCAGACCTACAGGGTACTGGCTCATTTAAAGAGAAATCTGCCAGTAATTTTTTGTTTGTTTGTTTGTTTCCTAGCTACTTAACACTAAATGCTATTACTGGTCAGGAAATCTCACAAAATTTATGGAAACCAAACACAAATATCCTTAATAAACAATTGTGGCAGATGTATCGGGAAATAGTCATTCAGGTATCCATATCAGAGTTTAAAGGAACACTATATAAAACTATATCATTTACCATTTCGTATTATTTGATAAATGATTGAATGGATGAAATCCCCCCCCCCAAAAAAATAGTTATTATACAAAGGTCATCTCAAGGCAAAATGTCCCTATGTAATTTAGAAGTTCCAAATCAGCTGATTAGGGAACTTTAACTTTTGGCCAAGAGAAAATAACAAAGAAAGGATTTGCTCTGTCATCGAAAAACATAAAAATCAGAACAAAATATAGAAAAAGGTGTTTTGTTTTGTTTTTAAATATTGGACATTAGGCACTAAATGATAGAAACTCATGAGATATGGGAAAGACCAGAAGGGCACTGTAAATGTCCTAAGTTATTGCCTTAGCAGGTCTGGTTCACAGCCATGAAACTTGTGCATTGGCACAGAGTCCAGAGTGCCAACTCTGCCTCGGCCCCCGCCCGTTGTGGCTTTGTCTGGAAGGAAGGACATCCAGTCTAATTTGCATATTACACACACACACACACACACACACACACACACACACACACACACATATATATATATATATATAGTCAAAAACTGACTCATCTTACTTTAGTCTCTAACTATAACTGTCAAAAGCTATTAACAACAAAAAAATTCTGTTCATCTCACTTTTTATCTATTTTTTAAATTAATTCACTCTGAATATACATTATGGCCCCTTTATTTGTGGAACTCATCTGTTCTCAGGATTATTTCATTAATAAATTTAACCTTACTAAACTTGATCAGATTCCTGGTCAGTAAACCCTATAAATTGTCAGCAGACTAAAGCCACAGAGCAGATAATATTTTACACCTTCTCAAAAACATTTAGACATTCACTCTTGCGTTCAACATATAGTCCCAATGCTTCAGTTGGATTTATAGGACTATACTTAATCTGGTACCTGCCTTCCTCTTCAGTCACCTACTATAGGACTTTCTCTGCATCCCACACTTAACCAACCTGAACCCTGTGCTCTGTATGTAAATCTACTTGGACTTTAACTCATTAACTCCTCTATTCAACTTTTCAATGTTTCCTTTTTATTTTATTTTTTATTTTTATTGATTTCAGAGAGGAGGGAGAGGGAGAGAGAGATATATAAACATCAGTGATGAGAGAGAATCATTGATCAACTGCCTCCTGCACATCCCCTACTAGGGATGGAGCCTGCAACCTAGGCATATGCCCTTGACGGAATCTAACCCAGGACCCTTCAGTCCACAGGCTGATGCTCTATTCACTGAGCAAAACCAGCTAGGGCTAACTTTTCAATATTTCAACTCCCCACTGCATACTCCAACTGAAGTAAAATTGTTATGCTCTGCTTTTATGCCGAGCCCTTTCAGGTTTTCATTGAAACAGTTCCCTTTCCTATCTGCTGACTTTATTCAGACACTATTATTCTTGCTGCTACTTTCACACCAATCCTAAAGTCATGGGCATCTTCTTTGGTTTCTTTATCACCCCGGGGATGGAGTTTTCTGGAAGGTTATCTGTGGGCCTTACCTGCTTAATGCTGGAAAATATCAGTTCCCAGATATGGTGAACCCAGAATAGCCTAAATACTTTGGGGTGACAGAGAGTAAACTACAGGGAAAACAAAATGTATACCAGTATTTATTCATACAAAAAATTCAGTCACGTTAAAAGCATAGCATCTTTCCTGTAATCTTGCAAGGCTTAAACCGCATGTCCTTCTCAAATCACCTTCAGTATGCAATCACCTAAGCCCTTCAGCTTTCCTTCACAAAAGAAATGAATAAGTAACCCTTCAGCTGATAAGGTAATTCAATTTACTGGAACATGAACTAGACACAATTCTAATTTCTATAATGTTAGGCACCAATGAGAAAAGTTTATATGCACTACAACACACATTAAAACGTTTTACCCTGAAGAAAGACAAGGAGAAACATATGTTATTCACAACGGTAGCGATTAAATCTCAAGAAGCATGGGGGGGGGGGACATTAAACATGCTTGCAAAATAGAATGAAGGATATTATTAATTGGGGGGGGGGCAGGTTTAACAAGAAAATGTGAGTTTAAATTGCTCATCTGATTCCAAATGGCAGAAATAAGTTCAAATCACCATCAAGCCCAAGTCTCAGCTGTTAGGAATGATTGACTCATAACACGGTGATTGGCTTTGGGTCCCTACACATTCACCAAACACACATCGCACCCACACACGCATACTTTCATTTCTGATATATGATTGTAATAAACTTTATACCATAGGCAGTTTTGATTATATAGGCTTATTTATTGCACCAAAGAAGACATATATTTATTTCTAATTTATCTTCATAATGAAGCTATTTTCATCGTCTATGTAAATGAAGTGGTAGTTTATCAGGTTGAACAAGCAGACTTCATGATCTGAAACTCAAATACATTATCCCAGTGTTCAACTAACTTGTAAGATTGTTACTGACCTCAAAAGAAATTAAAAAAAAAACATTTACAGAATACATGTTTAATGAATATTTATGTTTTTAAATGAATAAATTTTTAAATGGTGAGGAAGCAAAAGAGAGATGAAAGGAGAAAAATATGGAAATGAAGGAAAGAGAAGGAGGGAGGAAAGGAAAAAAGAGATCAAAGAAAAGAAAAAGAATTTCCAGAAGTTCTAGTGCTGAGCATGCAAAACTCCTCCTTGATTCTTACTACTCTTATTATTAGTAGTAGTTATTTCTTCCTTCAACTCAAACATAATTTGCACTGTGTATCAGCCCACTTTTCACAGTAGATATGGAGAATCCTGCTTCTTTCAATAGTACCATATTCTTCCATTTAGTTCATCTCAAAAGCTATTTTTAAAAACTCACTTTCCTTTGACACAAATTTTAACAGCTTCTGCTGAACGATTGATACATTTTGTAAAGCATCCATGTTTCCTTTAAATACCTGCTTCTACCAGCATGTTTACACTGGTAGAATTACCCCTTCTACCAATGATTTCTAGGCACTAGGCCTTCCCTGTACACCTGCTCAAAAGGCATTTCAAAACTATCAGATTAATTCCCTAAGTACTACTTTCTTACTATCACTCCTTTCAACCATTCTTCCATTTTCTGCAATATCACATCCAAATTTGTACCCTCACACCATTAGCAATCTGCTCTTCAACTATATTTCCAAATCCATCTCCCACAATTCCTAGTCATAAAAATCCTTATCTCTACCAGGTTGGCCCCTACATACTACTTTTCACATTCCTACTTTGTCATCTTTATTTCTGGGGTGCCCTTTCCTCTCACCTTCACTTTATAAAAATTACTTCTTATCCAAAGTTTATCAATCCCCACTTCTGTTGCCACATCTCCCTTGCTAGCCCAGCCCACGGTGCTCTCTGGCTCGGTTGCATGCTGACCACAACTGCTGTCAGTACATTTATCTAGCTCATGCCATGCCATGCAGTGTTCACTGCAGTTAACATTTCCCAGGAGATAACCACCTCCTTATTTTTTTAAAATATATTTTTACTGATTTCAGAAAGGGATAGAGGGGGAGAGAGAGATAAGAAATATCACTGATGAGAGAGAATCATGGATAGGCTGCCTCCTGCACGCCCCACACTGGGGATTGAGCCTGCAACCCGGGCATGTGCCCTGACTGGGTATTGAACTGTGACCTCCTGGTTTATAGGTTGATAGTCAACCACTGAGCAACACCAGCCAGGCACTACCTCCTTATTATTGGTAACCATGGCAAACAGGTTTTGGTTTTGGCAGGCAGGCAGGCAGTATGGCATCATGGTTAAGGGAATGGATACTGAAACCAAAACAAATTTTGCATGTTATACTATCTTGGAAAGTTACTTAGCAACTCTAGGTCTCAAGTGTTTTCAGCTATCAATTGGAGATAACGACCATACTGACCAGATAGCTATGGTGCATTGGTGTTTGAAGCATTTGTACATCAGATGGTGATTTTCAAAGGTCTTGTTAATCATAATTATACTTAGTTTATAATATTTCTATATTGACTGTGTTTTACACATCAACTTTTTTCCCCCTCATGTGATATAGTAATACTTTATAGTTTGTGGTACTTTATAATTTATAAATTGTGTTCATGTAATTTGTACTATGCAAGGCTCTATCCATAAGAAAAGAGAACTAACATTCTAGTTCTTGTCCAAATGTGAAATCACAACACAATCCAAACTACTTCTAAAAGCCAACTAAGTCTCAGTCAAACCAGGATCAGGCTAGTGGTATACCATTCCACTCTGGGGCCAAACCGCCCTGCTCAATGTGCCAATTGTGTAAATGTCAGTGTTATTATTACTCAGATATGAGGAGGCCAACAGACCAGGAGAGAATTATCACTGAAAACCAATTTGTCAGCCACAGTTCCCAAGGTGAGGAGACCTGCCACACCACATGGGGAGGATCCGGGATCAGTACGGAGGCAGACGGGATGGGAGAACCCATGGCCAGGTCCTTTGTTATGCTTCCCTAGGGAAGGAACGGGTGACTTAAGTAAGTAGGCTTAGACTGGCTAGTTTGAATAATGGCTATGGGCCCTGGATATACAGATTGTCCCAAGCTGTGTGGTACCTGGCCCTGGGGGAGATGATAGAAGGAGAATGTTAAGCAGGTGTGGGGACGGGAATGTGGGCTAGGGATTCGTTTTCATGTGAATGGTGCACTCTTGGTAAGTCATTTATTATTTCTAGGAAATATTAGCTAAACCTGGAATGGGCAGTCCCTCCCTGACCGATGTCAGAGCATCAATAATATGAAAATATATATGTATTTGACTACATCTATATGTATTTATAGATGCAACCTAAGGTGTTCACAGATTATTCCATTGTAAATGATTTTTTAAAACTTTGCAATCAGTAGGTAATTTGTAAAGTGATACCTTGAGATGCTGTGAATTTCTTATAAATATCTTGTTCTCCAAAGGAATTTTACGCACTTTGCTTCATTGATGAGTATTGCATCATGGTGGCTAGGCAGTGTGACCTTTCCAATTCTATCACTCTTTCTCTGCATAGTAGCTTTCATTGTTTAGTGAAGAAGAGGTCTCTCTTTGTCCTCCTCCTTTCTTTGTTAAAACATTATAATGGATCCTTGGAAACTTTTGCTATTCAAATGTTTAAAATTCATTACCATTGATCATTTTTTAAAAAACAACAACACATATCTTATTGATTTTTTTACAGAGAGGAAGGGAGAGGGATAGAGAGCTAGAAACATCAATGAGAGAGAAACATCGATCAGCTTCCTCCTGCACAACCCCCACTGGGGTTGTGCCCGCAACCAATGCCCTTGGTTGTAATGGAACCTGGGACCCTTCTGTCTACAGGCCGACACTCTATCCACTGAGCCAAACCGGTCAGGACATCATTGATCATTTTTTAATTTCTTTCTTTCTGTATATTTTTAATACACCATCTATCCTATATTTGGCCCATGGAAATACATTTTAAAGAGATTCCTGCCATTTTCACACATTTGCATCAGAATTTGAACAATTTATTGCTTTTTGGAACAACATATTGCATACTTATCTTCTACTTTACAATATGTTGTTCCAAAGGCAAATACAGAATGACTTTTCTATAAGGAATGTTGGTACCTTTTATTGGGAACCTATCATTACTTTATTTTTAACATAGAAAAAATACAGAATAATAGTTTTTGCCTTGCAGGGAATATTTGTTAAGAAAAAGCTATATTGAAAACATTAATAATAATCTTAGCATTAAAAAAATTCTAGAATGGCCAAATAATCATTATCAATATCATATATATCTTCAAATTACTTAATAACTTTCTAAGCAGCCATTGCTTTGTTGAAATGCATGGATCCTTGTACTTTTATTTGCATATGCAAGTAGTCATGAGTATTCATGGACTAAATTGGTAAAATAATATAAATTTGCAAGAGACAAAATTCTAAGGATCTGTTAAGTCAGATGTTTCCTTGACAGGAACTTTCTTTTTGCAATTTAGTAGTAAATAATATGACAATATCATAATTTCTTTTAAATTCTTGGGTATAAAAGGAAACAAATGCAGGGGGAAAGGAAAAAGTAGCCCAGCCAGTATGGATCAATGGTTGAGTGTAGACCTATGAACCAGAAGGTCACAGTTCGATTCCAGTCAGGGCATATGCCTGGGTTGCGGGCTCAGTCTCCAGTGTTGGGCATACAGAAGACAGCCGATCAATTATTCTCTCACATCATTGATTTTTCTATCTCTCTCTCCCTCTCCCTTCCTCTCTGAAATCAATTAAAAAGTATATGTAAAAAAATACCAAAAAGTATTATATGTACATTTTTCAACTAGTCCAGGCAGAGAAAATATTTGCTAGTAATTATAGTAGCATCATTTTTGGATTTAATAAGTAAAAAAAAAATTAATACTAAGCAAACATTAGAAAATAATTTGATTAATTATTTGATTATTCTATATAAGAATGATATAGGATGACCTAAACAAATAAATTTGCGGGGGATTTGATACATGATAAATCAGAAAAAAATATATAACACATAATAAGCTTGTAAAATAAAAATTAAAAATGATTTAGAGGCAAGTTTAGATAGCAGTTAAAAATTGAACAATTCATTAAAATAATTTTTCAATTTAAATGTGACCTTTTTAATCTTTTATGCCAAACACATCACATATTTCTAGCATATTGAACTATCAATAAGTTATACAATATTATTTCTAACATAGAAAAAATATTATTTCTAACATAGTAAAGCAATACATTACTTGGTTGCTGTGAAATCATATTATAATAATTTCAGGGAGATTGAAACAATTAACATTTCATTTATATTAAAATAATAATTATAATATTTTCTACATTATTCCACATATTCTACATTAAAAACATTGACAGTGCTGAGAGCAGTCATCAATATGGTATTTATTCTAAAAATTAAATGTATATCTTTATTTATTTTTTACATAAACCCTGATCTCATTGGAAAAGATCCTGAAAGTGCTGTATATTATTTATATACATTAAAGCCCAGTGACCAGAATGACAGAACAACTGGAACAACCGGAATGACTGATTGCTATGACATGCACTGTGGCGGTCAACTGGCTGGATCAGGGCCCCATCGGGCCCCCCTCAATGGCCCGCAGCCCCTCTCCCTGGCCAGCCCCACCCCCAATTGGCCTTCCCCCCATCTGGGGTGGGGCCAGCCAGCCTCCTGCAGGCACCCCACCACTGGCCAGGCCTGATCAGCCCCAATTAGGGGAGGCCAGCTAGATCCCACCAGTGCATGAATTCATACACCAGGCCTCTAGTAAAAACATAAAATCAAATCACACAGGCGATTCAAGATGAAAAAAATGTATGTGCAAATTTCATCCAGATCTGTTTTGATTTCTATCTGGCACACTTTATTGATTTAACAAACCTCTTTTAGCATATACTGAAAATAAAATAGAGGGGGAAAGCATGCATTTATTATAATAAAAACCACAAGCACATTTACTATATGCCTGACACTGTTATAAGTGTTTGACTGACTCATTACTCATTCTGACGGTGTTACAAGAAAGATACCATACTGGCACCATTTTAGGAAAGGGGAGCTCAGGTAAATCAAATAATTCACCTGCAATTACTTAATCATGGTTGACGTGGCTGAGACCCCACGATTATTCCATGGTCTCTAAACCTAAATTACATGGTAATAACTGTTAAAAAAGTTAAGAACGATATTAACCAAAAATAAATAAATACAAAATGTAATTTTAAAATGCCTATACATTTTAACATAAAACTAACTTCCTTTAAAGTTAAGTGATTTGACACAAAATCTAGAGCTTTGGAATTGGGACCAGGTCCAGATTTTCTGAAATTAGATTCAGTTTCATTTTTGTAAGAACAAAAAACCTACTAGTGAAAATTATCAGGATTGTGAATGAGTAACTGAGGGAGAAAGAACATGGTAATAATGAACTCATATATATTGTTTATGTGTGCTGTACACTTTCCTAAGTTTTATATATTTTAATTCACAGAAAACTATGTGTGATAACTTTTTTTATTATTAACCCAACTTTTGAGATGCAGAAACTAAGGAACAAAGACAATAAATACATTTCTCAAGATCACAAAATAAAATAATAACTAGTAAAGCTAGAATTCAAGCTCCTGCGTTTTGGGTCCAGAGTTCTTGCTTTTAAGTCCAAGGAAATGCTGACATTTAAGTTTCGTGTCTGGGAGGATTTCTATTGGTAGAAAGGGAGAAGCCAGAGAAAGCAAATGCTCTTTCATAATTGTTCCCTTAAGAAATGGTGGAGATGAGAAAAAGTCCTACATGTTACGTTTGAAATATCAAAAGATGTACTGTCCAAATGGAAATATATCTGAAAATAAAAGTGTCTAAATCCTAGCACAGAAATCAAAATATATATTTATAATTCATCTAGCAGAGGAGAAATTTAAACTGGGAATGGAAATAATGATAAAATATTGTTAACCATAATAATTGTTATAAATATAATATGCTACAATGATTTATTACTTTTATATGTTTATTTTGTAGTTTATAGCTATAGTTTTGTCACATATGTGACCTTATTTAACCTCATATAGTATTTAATTTAATATCAGAGATAGTTTTACATGGAACAGAGAAGAATTCTAAGATAATTCAGAAAGAGTCAGTCAAGGAATGAGAAATGGCTATAGAGGTAAGAAATGATCCAAACATAAACCAGATTTCAAGGGCTTGAATAGTGAGTAGATGATGAATAGTGAAGTGACAAGGTATTCTACACTTTCAAAAGAGGAAGAAAAAAAGGAGATGTGTTTAAAAGGTTAGTCAGAACTAAAAATAAAAAATACTTTTAAGGTAGGACAAACTGGAACATACTTAGAAACACAGGTAAAGAACTAATGGAGAACAAATATGTAAACCTAGAATTTGGGTATGGATGGAGAATGGATTGTGTTCCTTCAGTCATGAGTAAATGAGGTCAGAAATCACATCTTCATATTAGCAATCATAAGCAAACTAATAAATAAGGAAGGGTCCGTAGGAAATGCAGGTACGGATCTAAAGCTATTTGAGCTGAATGGTTTCAGAAAGGTAGCTGATAGAATGTGATGGTAGAATACTGAGAAGAAAAAAAATGGCATGGACATATGAGGAAGTGTATTAGGGAATCAAGAAGAAAACCAATGGTCAGCTTTTTGTCTAAAGCACTTTTAGCTAAGAATATAGTTTTTAATCACTTCAATCTTCTAAAATTAAAAAAGGCTCATATTTCACTATCATAATAAATTATTAGATATTCATTTGTTGTGCTAAGTAAGCAGTTAATGGTAGAATTAAGAAAAACTAAATGGATTCTCAAATGGGCCAGTAAAGGATTTCTGTCATCATAAAATGTTAAATGGAAAAAGATTTTTAATAGAGGTTAACATAATCTATACTGGAGCTCAAAGAAGGCAATGAAGTCAATCATTAAATGATTTATCATTAATTAGTGTTTCAGTTACTCTGTTGCATGCTACAAGTTACATGTGTAACAAGTTAACTTTTAAAAACTCAGTTTTATTTATTTTAGTTCTATTTATTTTAATCTTCAATATGTGAAGCTATGTTTTGCCTGCTTGATTGTATAAAATATGATAACATGTCTAGTTGGAAAATAAAATAAGAAAATAATTTTAAAATGAGAAAAAGCAACATAATTTTGCTCCTTGTGTCATCTAGTTTTTTTTTAATGAATTGGGAATTCCATAAAAGTACAAGGAAAATGTAAGCCCAAGATTTTTAAAAATGTCAAATGAATCTAGACTTACTCTAGTACTTTAGAAAAACACATGTTTATGGAACACCTACATGAAAATCATGTAAAGAATGAATGAGATGAGATACAGGGGAATAGCACCTAATTTGTTTGTGCTGGAATCACAGATATATTGTCCTTGTGCAATCGTGATTATTTTGTTCAGAGCTTCAGTGTAGAATTATTTGATATACTGGTTAGATGTCTGGTGTATATATGAGAATTCTTTTTCAAAGTTTTAGGTGAGAATCATTTGAAAAACTAAGGCAAAAAACAAAAAACAGATAATTGGTTCCATTTGAAACCAGAATAAAAATATATTTTCTTAATATCCTATGACCCACAAGGACAAAATCACAGAGGCCAATTATGATAAGCACACATTTTTAAATATAGTTTCTATGGCTTCTATAACAAATGACCACAAACTTCAGGGCTTAATACAATACAAATATATTCTCTTACAGTTTTGGAGGTCAGAACCCCAAAATCCATTTCAGTTGGCTGAAACGAAAATATCCACTAGGCCACACACCCTGGAGACACTGACAGAGAATCTGTTTCCTCTCCTTTTCCAGCTTCTAGTGTTGCATTCCTTGACTCATGGACCCTTCCTCCATCTTCAAAGTCAGTGGCAAAGCTCTCACTGACTCTGCCTCCTCTGCTTGCTCACACGGCTTTCTTCTTCTGTAGTCTGACGCAAACATCTCTTTTTATAAGGATCATTGATGGTATTTAGGGCCCACTTGGATAATTTAGAATAATCCTCCTATCTCAATGTCCTTAACTTAATTTTACTTGTGAAGTCCTTTTTTTTCATATAAAAGTTTCATGTATTAGGATTGTGGATACCTTTTAGGTGTTCATTATTCAGCCTACCACAACATGTGAGGCACACATCTATCTATAATGTGAGATTTAATATGTTTTTCCCTTACCTGGTGTATTAAAAGGAAATTGTCAGGAAAACCTCTAATATTTGAGAACTTGCATGCTAAAAGGAGTATATAGTGTCGGAAAATCATACTTCTACAAATCCTTAGAACACAGAGCTTGAGTTCCCACACTAAGAGCTGTCACCTTCCTTCTCCCACAGATCCCTAAGAACTGGTAACTGTGTGGGCCTCTGCACATTACAGCCCTATTCTGTCAAGGACAATATCTAGCAAGTGTTGGCCCATGGACAAAAGAGTAAAATTATAATAATAAAAGCAGAATTTCATGAGATCAAATCAAATCAAGGGCCAGGAGGATCCAAAATGCAATGGAAATAATGTTTGAAAAAAGTTATCTAGGTTTCTGAGAATTGATAGAGAGGAGATAATAAATATAATTGGTGATTGATATTACACATATGTGTGACATGACGATCTGGATTCATGATGTTGAGTTAATGGTATGTTAGAAAATAATGGCTGAAAATGTAAATACATTTTGAAATATTTTGTTAAAATCACAAATTGTAGATCAGTAAGAGCAGCTGGCATATACTTAACTATAATTTCAAATGAGAATGGACATTCATGCAAACAGAGACCTGGACATATTTTGGCATGGCATCATTGTGGCATGACAAGTATGCAAATTTCGATTTTTATAAGTTCCTATTCAAGATATGAGGTTCAGTGTCTGTGTGCCATCAATTTATCATCCTTGTTTGTTACCTCTTCATATGTTTATATAGCTCTTTAACTAGAATTTTGCCTCACATGGGACAGAGCATAGCTTAGGCATAGATATCCCCAAGAGAGATACTGAAATGAAGTTTGACATGCAAGATAAAGCATAGATATAAGCATGCGTAGCAATGAATATCCTGAGGAAAATATTGTCTCTTTTTTGATCATGGCAAATGCAAGAGTTCAAAGTGAATTGTGTTCTAATGTCACTTACGCAAACCCTTTTCATCTATTGTAGTGCCTAGCAGAGCACGTGATCATAGCATAAAATCAGTACAAGTATATTGAATTGAACTTATTACTGCAAATGGTAAAAAATAATCTGTACCCAGCAAAATAATTTATTTTTGAAACAAGTTAAAAAAAAGTAGCCCTCAACATCAGGAAATTCTTACCCAAATAGAACATTGTTATGTTTTTCTGTGGAAAAATAAGAGGACTTAGCCATGGTTAAAAGAATGTACTCTCCTCATTTTCTATCTACTCTTTAGATTCCTGATTGAATTCCCTGACATGCTCAGATGACTAACCAGTGCTTAAGGTAGCTTCTCATCATAAAAGAAGGAAGGAACTTATTACATAAATTATTTTATCTAGGCACATGGACAATAAAAATTACCTTTCTGAATCTGGTTTTCAGACAGGTCTAGTTTTGAAACTTCTGAAAAATGGGATATAAGCATGCAACACTTTTGCAATTACCGAAATATAGAATGAATTAAACTCATCTTTTTTTTTCCTTCATTTTTGCTGGTTGGGATTTGTACCTCATGGTTGCAACTGGTAAGGCCACCATGGACCATAAGAAATTTTTGTGAATGGCGGCTACCACTGGTTGAGTTCCCCAACAGAGATACTGAAATGAAGTTTGACATGCAAGATAATTAACTCTTTGTGCCTTTTGAGTCATCCACAGTGGAATGTAGGAGAAGAAAACAGGTTCAGATGGAGGAAGAAGTTGAACTGAGGTGGAGTTCTCATAATAGCCTCTAGAAATTTCATGAGATCTATGGAGCTAGACTTGCCCTTCAGTATAGTCCCATGGTGGGTTGAAGTGGTCTGGCTTTATACCCCTGTATTGATCAATTACTGGCTGTAGGTAACAATAGGAGATCATGAGACCTTGGGAGAGGCAGCTCTTTATAGCTTTGGCAACCCACTCAATAAGGGGACAACTGTGTCCAGACAGTTCACTAACAACTATGAAAACAAATTCTTCAATGATAGGCATCTGATGGGCATCCTAGCGTCCAACATAGTGGCTATGTCTAATAAAATAAAGAAGCATTATGAGTCCTGGAACCCAAAAGAATTTTCCAGTCTCAGACTGCCAACCTCACTGTGACACCTACTTTAGTGGCGTGGCTTTTATTACCATACTAGTGGCCCACTGCACGAAATTCATCCACTCGGGGGGGTGTCCCCCAGCCTAGCCTGTGCCCTGTCACTATGCGGGAGTACCGCGATCCATTGCCCCAAAGAGGTAGGCCTCCATGAGGCTCACGTCCCTGGGCCCAGCACTGCGGGTGGGGACAGGAGCCTTATGTCCCCGGGGCCAGTGCCAGGGGCGGGGGCATGAGCCTCATGTCCCCAGGGCCAGTGCTGTGAGCCTCACGTCTTCAGGGCCAGAACCAGGGGCAGGGACGTGAGCCTGAGCCTGACGTCCCTGGGCCCGGTGCCAGGGGCAGAGACAGGATCCTCACGTAAGGCCCCAATGCTGCAAGTCCCCACCCAACCGCACCTGCTGTGTATGCAGCCTCCTGCTGATTGGTTGTTATGTGTGAGGGCATCATGACCATTAGCATATTAGCTCTTTATTATATAGATTTATGCAATGCGTTCCAAAAATTTATCTCTAATCCTGAGCAAGTACCAGAATTTTATAGCAAATAAAGTACTTGGCATTTCCAGTGGAAATAATGTTGAATCTTTATTTCAACTTGATCAAACTAAACTTCATCCTCCACAGGACAAGATTTTCTTTTTGTACTACCAATCTCAGTATATGGCACAAAAATCCATGTATATGCTTACTTCACAACCTAAAATCATATCTTAGCTCATAAAGCATTTCATTAGCTGACCTCTCCTATAACATCTTATCACACTCTTCTATTGTACATTCAAAATTTCCATCATTTTAATAAATAGTTTATTTTATGTATTTTTCATTAATCCTTTGTCCACTACATTCCTTCTTTCTGTACTTGCTTATTCTCTTCTCCTCTCCAGTTAACCTCTATTCACATTAAATATCCTAAGTTAGACTTTCTGGTTACCCTTGCCACATTATATAACTCAATCATGTTTGTAATTATTTATCTCCAAAACACAAGCAGCATAATCTCCTTATAGTATTGTGTATCCAGGACCTGTACAATGTCCGGCCTATAGTCATTTCATATTGAGTAGGTGAATGAATGTAAGATTGAAGAAAGAAACCCCGGATTCCATCTATTCCAGTTCTCTTTCCATATAAGCATGACATAGTCCACTTTTCACAGGTTATTATAGTAGTGAAAAATAAATCTGAACATGTAGTGGTTAAATAATGAACAATGGCAAATATTAGAAAAAGTAAACTGAACTTAATTTGTTAGATATTGTGGAGCCACTGAAAAATTTTAAGAAGTCTTTAGGTAAAAACATGAGTTCAAATTTCAGGCTGTAGCCAGTTGAAGATAGCCAGGATGATCATTGCATTAACTGAAGTCTTACTAGACGTGTGTGGTCAGTGTTGAGCTGTGAATAATTTAATAGAAGGAACTCTGAAATTGAGATGATAGAATATCAGATGTACTCACTGACTGTTCAGACAACATTAAACAGCAAGAGAGAACAAGGAAGTCACTTAAAACTAAGAGGATATGCTGACAATTTAAAGTGAATTCCATGAGTACAAAAACACAGAGAACAAAATGCATTAAAGATAAGATGAGGGTAATATAATTGGAGAGGGAAATAATTTTTTTAAAATGCAAAAGTGCAAGATGTGCAAGTGTGGAAGATACATAGCTAAGTGTCATCGTGGATAACAAACTACCAGTCAGTGAGGCAGCTCCAGGGAAAGGAGACAGTGTTGAATTCTAAGTAGGAACAGTGCACCCCGGGATGAAGCACTGATTCTCAAATTCTAGTCTCAGTCTGTGGCCTGGTTTTTTACACTGTGATCAAGGAGCTTTGTGGAAAATGTGGGGCAGACTCGGGGGAGAAAATATAATCTGTTAAATTATTAATTAATAAGTTCAATGAAGGAAGATTCAATAAGGGATGACAGTACTGAAAGGTGACTAAGAGTTATGTCTGCAAAGAATGTTGCCCAGGCCCTCTCCGCCAGACATAATAGTTTGGAAGGATATGAGAGCAGACAGTAATATGACAAACTACATATGAAGGATGATTCCCTCATGCTTTTTAAAAAAATATCAGCATGAGATGCTACAAATACAAAAATAAAATTGATTATAATTTCCTTTGAATGACTTAAACAAAATTTTATTGAACTGAAAATGGTGCAATAAATATCTTTTTAAGTTACCCTTACCCATCACAAATATTTTGATACTCTCATTCTTAATACTAGTCTGGCAAGCTTTGGTGTTTTTTTGCACACACACACACACACACACACACACACTCTCTCTCTCTCTCTCTCTCTGTCTCACACACACTCCTCTCACACACACACATGCTAGAAACCATGCTGATCTCATTCAGGGCTTGGTCCCACGAATTCTCTTGATCAGTCTCTGAATAGATACTATCATTACTCTCAATTTTACAGAGAGGAAACAGGCTCACCTAGATTAAACAACTTGCCCCCACTCACACACCTGGGCTATGTATGCAAACATGATTGTTGGACACCAAAATGCATGTTGTTAACCATAAATAATCCTACAGTATCAGTCTCAAGTAAACAGGAGAATCGGTTTAATTTTTTTCCTCTGTATCCTCAATAGTATTAAGGACATAGTTTTTACTTACATGTTTGTTGAAATAATATTATATATGAAAACATTTGGAAATAAGACCCGAGGGGGTTGAAGAAGAATTTATGTGAAGATTATGTTTCCTGGTGATTTTAAATTTTAAATATTTAGACTGAACACCCCCGCCCCAACAAGCCCTATGTAGAGGCCTTAACCACTCAGTGTGATTGTATTTGAAGGCAGGAAAGTAATTAAAATTAAATGAGGTGATAAGTGTGGGGCCCTAATCTGACTGAATCTGTGTTGCTTTTAGAGTAAATAGGAGGTGATGATTTTCACTCTTACCGAACAGATAACAAAGATCTCTCTCTCTCTCTCTCTCTCTCTCTCTCTCTCTCTCTCTCTCTCTTTCTCTCAGATACAGCATATCAGGAAGAGAGCTGCCACCAGAAATTGAACCCCCAGGAAACCTTCATATTAGATTTTCCAGCCTCTAGAGCTGGGGGAAAATTAATTTCTCTTTAAGTCAGAGTCTGCAGTATTTTTTAATGCAGGCTGAGCAGACTAAGACAGTATATTTTATTTAAAAGGACGACAATAAAAATGATATAGTCTTTAACGTCAATTAATAGGATGTGAGCTCAAGTATGAAGTCAGAGAATAAGTGAAAAGGATGCTGTCTGTCTTTAAGAAAGTAGGGCTCTAAAGACATGCTCCCATGTGTTAGAGGAGCAGACAGGAGGACTTGTTGTTGTTGTCTGTGTTTTGTTTTCTTTCACTGTGAGAAAGGCACAGTTTCTCCCTTTGTGTTTTTACTTTAGATACATTGTCTTCTGCTGTTATTAACCAGATCAGATTTTTAAAATATTCATCTAATGCCCTGGGTGGTTTGGCTCAGTGAATAGAGAGTTGGCCTATAGACTAAAGGGTTCCAGGTTCGATTCCCATCAAGGGCACATGCCTAGGTTGCAGGCTTGATCCCCCATGGAGGATGTGCAGGAGGCAGCCTATCAACGATTCTCCCTCATCATTGATGTTTCTATCTCTCTCTCTCTCTCCTTCCTCTCTGAAATCAATAAAAATATGTTAAAAATAAAAAATAAATATTCATGTAATATTAACAGTAATTGTACATTTGCAGGAAAAAACTAACATAGAAGTGAGACCATCAGATATCTGTTAGTGTGGAACACTTGGAAAATTCCCTCATAGAGATGTACTCAGTGTCCTTTTTTATATTAATTTTCTTTTCCTTTTTAACATCAGCTCATATTTTATGGCCTTGGTTGAGAGAAAGTGGCCTTAGCTTTAAAAGAACTACCCTGACATCTTAATTTTTCTTTAACTCAGCACTTAGATAAGAATTTGATTACTAGAGAATTTAAAAAATATGATTGGTTTTTGTTTAGTTAAAATTAAAATGACCTTAAAATGAACTTAGTTAAAATTAAATGACCTAAAAACTGTGGGAAACACAAATTCACCATAATGTCATTTACTTGATTAACCTTTTTAGTTACTTACTTACAGTTGCAAAATGTTTAAATGAGAAAACTAAATAAACAAACCAAAATAAATTTCTTTATAAAAGGGCACTGAAGGGTTATAAGTGATTAGAGATAAAAATGTGGTAATTGAATATGTAGAGAAAGATTTTATTTTCTGTCAAATATGTTTGTTGATAAAGATTTGATATTTTGAGTACCTCATGAACAATTAATTTTTGAGGAGAAAGACTTATTGTTGTGATATGAGATCTAATCTAATATTTTAAAATGTGTTCCTCATCATTTTCTGCAGAATTAGAGAAAGTCTACTAATTGTCAAATTATCATTAGGAATATTGGCTTTGCTACCTATAAATGATACCAATGTAATTAGCTATTTATTAATAGGAAAGGAGCAAAAGGGAAGACTAGACATATAGGCATTGCCATTTGGGCAGCTTCACAAGGAAGCTGCAATTTCACACTCTCCAGGGAACCACCAGCCCATTCCCTACAGATCACTGGAAGAAGGGATCCAGCAAAGGAGAGATAGATGAATGCGCAGTGAAGTTGGGGTGACTAGGGGAGGTGCCTGTCAGTCAAACCTAGGAGCAGAAATCATTGGTTGGAGGAGGCACAAGCCTATGAAAATTTGGGGATATATAATCCCCCCAACAAAGGGGTTAGTTCTCTTGGCCTGTGGCTCTCTTGGCTCTCTGGTTCCTCTGGCTTTGTTCCTGTCCATGTTCCATCCATAGCCACGTGGTCCTGTGGATCCTGTGTGGACGGGACTGGTGGACTTCAGTTGGGAATGGATGTGGGACTAGCCTGATGTGGGACTGGAGACTGCTTCAACATGGAGCAAAAACTGGACACTAACTCAGTCTAGCCCTGCTGAATCCACAGCTATACTTCTTCCTTGTGGGGACAGAGGGAAATGAAACTTTAGGAACTCAAGGGTTTGATTCCACAGAAAAAAATATTTCTACAATATCTCATCCTCCCATGGGAGTCTCAGAAATTATTTTTCTTGGGGTATCACAAGGAGCCCATTCCCACAAGCAGTAAGTGAGGATGTAGAGTTTGCCCCACTGATAACATAAGTACAGTGAAGAGTGTTTGACTGACTTTTTAAGATGTAATGCCTTTACAATATATCATTCTAGTTTCATTCTTAATTATTTATTAATGTCGAAAAATTTTAGTGTTTTCTACCTTTTGAAAATAAAATTCATATCACTATGACAGACAGAATTGACATGCACATAAACAATTCCATAAAATAACATTTTAATCCATAACAAAGTTTTTAACACATAGCAAAAAAAATTTACAATTTTCCTCCAAGGGTAATAAAACATTTACCACTTAGTCTTATATGTAACATTGTCATATCAACGTATTTGGTCTAAAATATTGAGATGAGTCCAATTAGTGAGTAGTGACTAATTGTAATGATGGACACATTATTAGTACATTTAGATAATGATGGACACATTAAAAGTACATTTATAAAAAATAAATGCCGAGTAAGTTGTCAAAAAACTTTCAAAATCTCATTTTTGATGGATCTTATGAGGACTCTACGGTTCATCACAAATATATTAAAGGAATAGAAAGCCTGAAACATTTTTATAGCCTAAGAAAAATATCTTAGTCTAACATAATTTTAAATAGCATGCTATGCTACAGACTCAAGGGCTAATAAGCAAGACCATTTTAAGTTCCTATTAGCCCTTGTAGATTGAGGGTCATTTTGAAAATGTCACTTTCAAAGTGGAAATCTTTTTTACATGTTTTAAAACAACAAAAACCAAATTGTTACTTAAAAACAAGTCACATTTATAACAAATTTTATTTTTGAAATATAATTTTAATAGAACTATCACAATTGAATTTCACTGAAGTTTTTAAGCTCTTGTGTTGCAGTAGTTGAGCCTCTGAATCTTAATGAGCTTTACTGACACATTTTTTGCTGTCTGAGTAGCACTCTCCATCAATGTTAATGAATATTTTTACAACATAACTTGTAAAGAACTATTCTGTCCATTAAATTAGATGGGACTTTTAGCATCATCTTGAAAAAAAGAGATGCATCAGCTATTTCTAAGCACTTTTAAATACAAGATATATATTTTCAGGACTACAAAGTGAAGTTGGCAGAACTCATATAAAAATGTTCTTGATAGTCTCATACAGAATTTCCTAAGACCAATGTCAACAGAGAGGGCAAATGGTTAGATTGAAAAGGAAGAAGAAAAAAATGTTGAAAAGTCTGAGGAAAAATAAGTAACTTGGTAAATATGTTTACAGCCAAAATATGTGGGAAGCAATACTGAGCACATATGTTTAAAGGATAAAGAAAGTTTAGCATACATATATTTATCTTGAGACAAATGCAGACAAAGATAGATTTAAAATATCTGCTAATACATATATTTAATAAAGTTTTGCATTGCCTTTTCTTCCTCAGGACTTAAGGAATATTAGGAAGCATTTTAAACATGACTAAATTTGAGATACTTTTTTTTGGCTGAAATGACAGGCTCTGGGAAATACATTTATGTAGGAAATAAAAAAATTGTCAATAGTTTCTGTTGTAAAGAAAGTGTTTTTATTTCTGTAATTTTTATAAAAATGTATAAAGGGAAGAAAATTTTTATTGGATGTTTTCACTGCTCACAATACTAATAAGAATATTGTATTTGACAGGTAAAAATAATTGAAATAACTCTTAACATTTATCAAATTTTTCTGGTGGAAAATGTTGATAGAACAAATATTTCATAACACCATGTTTTACTGGTCTACCTTCCAAATGTTGAAATTTAATAGCAATAAAGCTCAGAATGTGAAAAACTGAAGATGTGTAATGGGCAGCCTCTTTCCCTCAATAAATCTAATGGCAAGTGAATTATGTTTTGGGGAAAGCAACTGAAGTTTCTCTCGTTCAGAGGTTTTGGAATAATACATCAGAAAAATGATGGAAAACAAGTGTCTTCCACGCCCTAAAATTATGGCAACATAAAATACACTGTGGAGTCATCCTCTGAGCATCAATAAAACATATATCAGAATGTCCGTTTTATGTTTCTCCCAAAAGCACACACTGCCATAAACTACCAAAATATGAAACAGTTTCAATTAAGCATATCTTACATTTTGTTCATTTCATTATTTAACTACTGCTCAGATGCACATTAGGGATACAATATGTTCTTTCCAACTCTGTCAATATGAAACCTGAGATTAGATTAAAATCCTGAGAAACTAGCTTTTGTATATTTTAGGCATGAAACTAAATCTCCATTTCCTCAAAGTATTTCCATTTAAAAAAAATTTTAATTACTTTTTAATTCATTAGGGCAACCTGAACTAACCAGATGTCAAGACATCACCTAATATTAGGCATTAATTTCAGGCCATAAACCACAAAGTACATTTTCATTATTTTATTAAGCTGTTTTAGATTAAGTGACTATATATCTGCAGCAACTGAGATAAAAATATATGAAAAATAAAGGTGTGCAATCACTTATCCATGATTATAAAATACTAAAATCTCTGAAAATTGAAAGTATTTTTGTAACTCAATGGGCGATAATACTTGACTTGCTCTGTAGTCACTTAAGGAGTGAATAGATTTGAGGTTAATTATAGTTTTTCTTTCCCACTTAGTATAAAAGATTCACATGATTTTTCTGTGAACATCATGCTATGATTGATAACTGACCCAGTAGGAGCATTATATACACAGTATATGTGCATATTGCTCTCAAAAGAGTCTCTAAAATTCTAAATCTGAAACATATCTGGTTTTTTGGGTTTCAAAAAAGATTATTATATGATTTAAGGTCACTGACTGATTTGTTTATGTTAAATTATCTTTGTATCCCAGGGATAAATCCCACTTGGTCATGGTGTATAATCCTTTTAATATGCTGTTAGATTCAGTTTACTAGTGTTTTATTGAAGACTAGAGGCCCTGTGCACAAAAATTTGTGCACTGGTGGGGGGGGGTCCCCTTAGCCCGACCTGTGCCCTGTCACAGTCTGGGACCCCTCAGGAGATAACCACCTGCTGGCTTAGGCCCACTCCCCGGGTCACACACGGCAGGCCTAATCCCTGGGTTGGGGCAGGTGGCAGATGGCGCTGCCCCGTCCCACCTGCAGTATGCAAATTCAACAACCATCTTTGTTGGGTTAATTTGCATACTCTTCTGATTGGCTGATGGGCATAGTGAAGGTAAGGTCAATTAGCATCTTTGTCTTTTATTAGTGTAGATTATTGCACCTATGTTCATCAGCGATATTGGCTTGTTTTCCTTCTTCTAGTGTATTTGTCCAATTTTGGTAACAAAATGATGCTGGTCTCGTGAAATGAGTTTGAGGGAGTTTCCTCTTCTATTTTTTTTTATAGAGATTAAGAAGGATTAATATTGATTATTCTTTGAATGTTTGTTGGAATTCACCTATGAAGCCATCTGGTCCTGGACTTTTCTTTGGTGGAAAGTTTTCATTACAGATTCAACCTTTTTAATTAATGGTTTGTCAAACTTTCCATTTCTTCTTGAATCAGAAAAAGTGGCGTGCGCGCGCATGCGTGCGCACCCACACCCCCCCCCCCACACACACACACATACACACACAGTGCGATATTATTAAGCCTTAAAAAAGAAGAAAAGCCTGCTATTTGTATAGCATCAATAAACCTGAAAGATATTATACTAGGTAAAATAATGAAATAATCCAGATGAAAAAAGACAATGCATAGTCTTACTTATATGAAAAATCTAAAATAGTTAAAGGTCTAGAAGCAGAGAGGAGAATGACAGTAGCCACAGATTGGGGAGAAAGGGAAATGTTTGTCAAGGAGTGCAAAGTTTCATTTATGCAAGAGTAAGTTCTAGAGAACAGCATTTTCTTATAGCTAACAATACTGTGTCATATATTTGAAATTTTTTAAGAGGGTATATCATAAGTGTTATCACCACACACAAGAAAGAAAATGGTAAATATGTGAGGTGATGATATGCTAATTACCTTTATCATGATGATTATTTCAAAAAGTATATGTATATCAAATCATCAAGCTGTACACATTTAATATAAATATATTTAGATTGCCAGTCATGCCTCAAAAAGGAGGGGGAAAAGATCTAAGGAAAATACTCTGGAGTAAGTAAATAAAAGGACCCTGAAGTTTTCTTCACAGTCATCCATTCTAAGCTCTTTTTAGCAAAGTCAACCTATGAAGAACCTCTCTGATCTTGGATCTACATCTCCTAGTGTCCTCCCTGGAAGTCTCACTATCTGGATGACATTGTACTCCCTACCTTTCTGGCAGTCTCATTTATATTTGGAAGCTGAGATGTCACAGAGCCCTCTCTTCTATAGCTATAGCTATGAGCTTTTGTGCTCTAATTTTGCTGACAGGGAATATTTTCCTCTGTCCAGAGTCCGCACTCTCCATGAAAACCTGGAGTAACTGCAGGAGCCAACAGACTGGTCAACCTTCGCCCACTGTCGCGCCTTCACATTCTCTTTTCAAGAAAATAATGAGTGTAAGTCATTTCATTCCATTGCTGGAACCTTGCAGCAGTGCTCATTTCCATCCAGGGTAAAATACAAATTCCTTCTGATGATCTAAGGACCCTTTCTGCCCTGGCTCACCCACCGCTCCTCAAACATCCTCTCCTATAGCTCATTCTCTCACCCTCTCAGCTCCAGTTACCTTGGTCTCTCTCAGTTTAAGGATTTTGCGTTGACTAATTCCACTGCCCGAGGTGTTGTTCCTGAAATGACCCACCAGGTGAACTTCCTCACCTCCTTCAATGCTTTGCTAAAATGTCACCTCTTTAATGAAGGTCATTGAATGCCCTTTTTAAATTTCTGCAAACTAATTTCCGGTACTCAAAACACCCCTTAACCTGCTTTGCATTTTTTCATAGTACATAATCTTTGACAAGTTGTGTAATTTATTTATTTAGTAGTCACAATGATTATAGGGTATTTTGTCTGTGTTTCAAGTCCATGTCATAGTTTTTACTTTAAAATAGGCATCCGCTAAATATGTTGTAGAAATAAATGAATGATTAATATATGGTATCAGTATTGGCTTAATTCAGCTGTACATTTAGAAAGTGTTGGATTATTAGAAAAAAAACTACAAATGAAGAATCGGAAGATCTGGATTTCTGTTTGTCATTCTGTTTGTTAGTGACTATGCTAATTTTGGACAAGTTACTTAATATGGGCTGCCGTGATATAATCTGCTAAAGCCACAACAAAAAGAGGGAATTGAACTAGTTAATTTCTCATTTTTGCTTTCTTCTCATTTTTCACCCTCTCACTCTATGAATGTTCTATATCTTCCCATAAAGAAAATAAAAAAAGAAAAGTGCCCAGCAATTAATTTACAAACATTTGCAATTCATAGTGCATAGTAGGGGATAGAATAAATAGCTGTTGAATACATGAATGGATGAACATTTTAAGTGTATTATTTTAAATATTTAGATGATAGCTTAGGGGTGTGGAAAGTAATTCAGAAACTAAATAGAGATTGGAGAGGCACTGCCAATTCTCCAATATTACAAGCACAGAAAAGGGGCAGCAACAATGTATATGCTATTGATGAGTCACATTCTACTAAGTGCAATGAGGAATGATCCTTATGGGAGTGTAGAAAGGCCACTTATGGAACTGAGCCAGGCCTGGGGAATTCTTTCATAGTCTTGTTAGACTTAAAAATGCATCTGTAGTTGGAAATGGATAATGGCCTTCAGGAAATAAAGGATGACCTAAGCTTTCACAATCTTGTTTTGATGAGAGTAAGACATAAGTCCAAGAAGAAATGCTATCAACAATTAGCCCAGGTGCTGCATTTCTGAAATTTTTGCAGTCTCTGTCTTCAAAATAGATAATGATGTAGTAATACAATAATTTTTACTTTCACTACCAAGCTGGAAAAAAAAATTTAATCCCACATGCCAATAATTCCCAATACCCTCAAAGACTTAGACAAAGGTTATTTTAGTCATATTGATATGTACATTTAATAATGAACTGGGACTTGTCAAAGCATTATAACCAGAAATATCTTGACTCAGAATTAGTGGCTAACGTCAATGTTAACATTTATGCTATAGGTAAAAACAATCAATAGAGATCATTCATTTGAGAGTATTAAATCCATTCACATAGGTGTAATATGTTGCATTAAGAAAAATCAGAAAGCATTTAAAAAGATTTTTCTGTCTCAAATGGATAATAGATTATATCTGAGTATTGTCCAGAAGTTCAGGGTATACCAGGAAGAGCCATAGCACACAGGACAGATAGAGCCAGATTAATACAGTACTATGTACGTTATCAAATCAGGAAAAAGCCACACTACCTCAGACAATAAAATTTTATTGCAAAATCAAAACAAAACTGAAGGAAAGTCAAGTTCATAATGTATGGTTCAGAGTGCTCATCATATCAAAGGGGTAGGTAGTAGGAGATACAAAAACAAGTGGAGCCAAAATGTCTGGGTGTGAAGTTCAGAAAGGGCAGCAGGTCTGAGATGTAGAAATAGACATGGACGACCTGAGGATAAAACGTAAGTGAGGCAGGCACACCTTTAAGGCATCTGGTATAGGATGTCATACACTGTAGCTTAAAGGACCCATGTAAGCTGTCCTCTCAACAGACAACAAAGGAAAAACCATTCTGAGTAAAACATATCTTACTTAAAATAATAATAACAAAAGCCTAAACTAAAAAATAACATTTCATCTTAAATTTTATTTTAACCATCAACATTTTAATGCATTTACAATGATCAACCTGACTTTCATGTGTTCCAAAATACAATAGGCAGAAATGGAAATGCTCTACTTAAATTATCTCCATTGAAGTAAATGATCAGTTAACGATAATTTATGTTACCCCTACCACCCCACACACATTCTCCAGCATCTCTGCTAAGATTCTTCTCCATCTCAGGCTTTTGAAAAGCAGATTCTTTCTTACCTTTATTACTCCAACACCTAAAACAGTGCCAGACACCTGGTAAAAAGTCAAAGAATATATTTTGAGCTAAACTAAACTTTGACTACCCTTGGAATATCCCACAATATCAAAAGCAAAGTGGTTGCTGAGTTTACTCTGAAACATGCTATGTGTAAAAGATTAGTCACGAAATCATAACAATCCTAAAAGAAAATATAGGTAGTAAAATCTTAGACATGTCTAGCAGCAATATTTTTGCCGATATGTCTCCAAGGGAAAGGGAAACATAGGAAAAAATAAACAAATGAGACTACAGCAGAATCAACCAACAAAATGAAAAGGGAATCCACCATATAGAAGAACATTTTCACCAATGATACATATAGGTATTTAGGGGTAATGATAACCAGCCACTCTTCCAGAAAAAAAAGAAAACATTTGGTAATAGCACAGATAAGGAACTGCTCTTCTGGAACTTTTATATGATGTGGAAGGGGAGGTCCCAGATCTTGTATTACGTAAGAGCTAAGGCAAGTTGGGTCTAATTGTTAATGTAATCTAGTTTATATTGACAGATTGGCAAAGCCATGGGAAATCCTGTTTTCCAAAATAAAAGTTAATATATCTCATGCTAAGTGTTCCACATTCTATGAATAAAGCACAGTGAGTGGGCACGCCATAAAAATATATTTGATAGGTTGTAACTTTATTTAACTTGTAGCCATCTTACACTGTACATCAAATTAACTGCTTAAATAGAGCACTTCTTATGCCAATAGTTTGAAGGCAATTGAATAAGGGCTTCTTGAGTGAAGTTTGAATATTGATCCTACCAGTGATAACAATAATAGCATCACCAACGTACTAACATGTGTTCAACAGATAGCTGGGATAAGAGAGTTGACAAATGGAGAACTTTGGAAGCTGTTAGATTAAATGAGAGCAGAAAAAAAAATTTAGTTAATATTGAGATTAAAAAAAGATAATTATAGCATAACTCCTGAGACTGATATGTTGTATATCAGACTCCCTATATGAGTATGATATAGCCCAGAAATAATTTCATGTGCAAGGGACTTGGTACAGTAGTCTCCTGGGTGCCAGAGAGGCTCTGTCACTCCAGTTGTGATATCCATGGGGGAAGCATTTGCTGCACCTCCATGGTTTCATCAAGTAAGCAAAAGTTTTACATTCAAATGTTTTAAAAAGTTTCACAATTAACCTGTTTTCCAGAAGTTCCCTGTTTTCATAACTAATTCTCAGGGGGAAAACTGTCAAATTGTGATTTAGATCATTGTATAGTTGATGACTTGGACTTAAGCTACAAAACAAGTGTTAGTTTATAACATATCGTATACATTTCAAAGTTAGGAATATCATTTTAAGTGTTTCTTATTTATTTTCACAGTGCATCTGGATCAAGATTTATATAGAGGTAATATTAAAAATGTTCAGAATGTGCATATCAGAACTGGTCAATCAGTGTGGCTTCTATTGAAATATATAAATTTATTCAGGATGAACAACTATGTATGTATTAGATCTAAAAAAAAATTATAAAAGACACAAATGATAAACCACACTTTAAAATATTCTAATATCTATTCTTTTGAGCTGTGAAAGGAGAAAAACCATATCTAAGTGCACACAGCTTATGTAATAAAACATGTTTTGAAAAATACGATGTACAGCTTAGTGTTTTGGAAGGCTAAGAGTTCATCTTGGAAGAAATATTATAACATTTTATTTCAGTATGGGTTATTCTGGTTCAATGTTTGAACCACCAAAAGATGGTACCAGTCTTTTAACTCCATAGGACATTTTCCTATGCTTATTGTGATATTAGAACTGCATCTCAGCAAGTCCTTTTCTTTCTTTCTGCCATTTCACTATTCTCATAGAGGGATCCAGATGGAGATCGGAAGGCAGGAGGGTAGAGAAAAGACCTAATCAGTTCTATTTTCATGCTGCTTCTAACAGTGTCTCCCCACAAGTTAGCTTCAGCCTGGAGGCCACAGAGCACCTTTGGCTTCAGTTCCAGCTCTTTTCCGTCCTCCCAGGGCCAGCCTTATGCACCCTTGCTCCTAGAGGTGCCAGCCACAGCCGGAAACACTTTCTCCCGGGACATCTCAGCTGCATCTCCAAGGGTCCCTTCTCCAAATGTTTAGGTTTCCATGATCCCTGCTTCCTCTATGTAGCCTAATATCTATGCTACCTGAGTGTTCCTCTTTTAAAAAAAATATATTTGTATTAATTTCAGAGAAGAAGGCAGAGGGAAAGAGAGATAGAAACATCAATGATAAGAGAGAATCACCAACCAGCTGCCTCCTGCATCCTCCACATCATGGGGATCCATCCCACAACCCAGGTATGTCCCCCTACTGGAATCGAACCAGTGACCTCCTGGTTCATAGGTCCACGCTCAACCACTAAGCCATGCTCATCGGGCTATTCCTCTTTTGCTCATTCAACCTTCCAGCATAGAAGAAATTACCCTACACTACATTACCTCTGTTGAAATACCTAATGTGGGTGGTACTCTGTTTTTCTGACTGAATTTTTACTGAAACAAAATATTTTCAGTCATGTACTTTCCTAGAATATATTGCCTGCATTAGTGAGTTTGACAAACAAATTGAAAGTTAAAATAAAAAAGACGATGTTGACTCTTGTTTTGATCTGAAATACTTCTTTAGTTTTACATTTCTTAATGTTGAAAACATAGGCTAAAAATATCATAAGACAAGATTTTTAAAATGTCCAAATATTTTGGTTGTTTTGGTTTATGCCATCTCTGTGACTATTGATTGGCAGGTTATTTATGAAAAAAATTTATTCATTGGCATGTTACTTATGAACAAGTATACACACAGACACACACAGATGTACTTGCATATACCTGTAATAATGTGATTTTTCTATTGGTTTAAAAATTGATTGATATAACCATCACCAGTATCTTGGAAATCATTTCTAAGGCTGTTTTAAAAAATAATTCACCCAGCTGAAAGCATTTTATCAGTTACTTTTTAGTAGCTTTATAGAAGAAGAAATATCAATTACTCAATTTTCAGAAGAATCTAGATTTCAAGCTTCAAAAACAATTCCAGAAGTACTATTATAATGCACCAGTTCTTTTCCTTTAAGGAATACATAAATGTCTTTTAAGTAAGGCCAGATAACTTGGTATTCCCAGGTGAAATCTGTAGAATAGATCACATTTTTTTCAACAAGCATTATAAGATCTTGTATGAGAATTGCATGATTGTAGATTGTGCTTTTTACTTTCCAAAATCAAAAAAACTGTGAGTACTTATGCCAATAGGCAGGGGGTAAGGAAAGCCTGAAACCAGAGACCTTATCACATGTTAGTATTCTAATATAATAGAAATATGAGTTACTGTATATCTGACAAAAATTACTTGTGGAAACCAAGCAAAATTAGCTAACCTATTGCATTTTAATATCATTGGACAATTTTATCAATCAATGAATGCAAAAAAATTATAAAAGAGATAATTGGATATAAGTAATTCCTGTATGAATTTCCACCCTGGAATATAGAATATGGAAATAGTGTTGGAATTCTAACACCAATTTGCAACAACACTACTAGAAATAAATATTATGGGAACAGGGACAAGTAATTGAATCATCTTAAAACATCTGATGAGCTGTGTTGCTGTCTCTGATATCTCCCTGTAATGTTTGCACCTTGTGATCACTTGCATCCTTGTAATTATTAGTAAAACTTTATTTTGGCAAATTCGTTGATTTTGGTGAACCTGATTTTATAGTCTAATGCTTTGGCTTATTGCAGCAACTTAGTATTTAGTCAGGTTTCTGCAGGGAAACAGAACTAATGGAATAATATATATTCATAGGTGGATAGATATTTTTACATTTAAAGAGATAGATTCATATATATATATATATGAAAAGTGATTTGTATAAGGCATTGATTGACTCATGTGACTGTGGAGGCTGACATATCCCAGGATCTTCAGTCAGCAAGCTGTAGACCCAGGAAGGTTACGAAGTACTACCAGTCAGAATGCCAGCAGGCTCCACAACCTAAAAGAGCTAATGTTTCAGTTTGAGTTGAAAGTTATTAAAAAAACAACAACAACAAAAGAAAATAAAACAATGTCCCAATTCAATACAGTCAAGAAATATGAGTTCCCTCTTATAGGTCAGCTTTTTTGTTCTATTCAGGCCTTTAATTGATTGGATGAGGTCCACTCACATTGGGGGGGGGACTATTTACTTTACTCAGTCTACCAATTCAAATGTTTATCTCACAGACACATTTATCAAAATGTTTGACCAAATGTGTTGGCATGCTGTGGCCCAGTCAAGTTGACACACTTATTATTCATCCCTCCTTTTTAAAATATTGAAATGACATACAAAATTTGTATACCTGCTTCCTTATGAAAAGAAAAATGTCGTAAAGAACTTTCCCAACTGAACTGGGACATTGCAGATTTCTTCATTCAACTCTACCCGAGAATTTAAAGAAAGGGGAAGAAGATTTAAAAAACACACTTTGAATTAGGCATTAAGAAAAATAAATAAAACTTAAAAATGAGAAAACATCTAAGGTTAAATAACAAGAATCTAAGTAGACTTAATCATTTCTTTTTTTACTTCCTCTTGTAACCTTTAGCAATGACACAGTGATATCAGACCAGTGCTATATAAATGTAGGACGTTTTGAGGTTGTTACAGTTAAAAGCCAGAGAAAAATCAAGGGTGCTATGGACAAGATGACTGACAAGATTCAATGTGCACTGAATAAGAAGACAGATCAGACTAAAAAGAGACAGGTGAACTCTGATGAATGGGTCAGTTTGAAGAATACATGGTCAAGATGAAGGAAAGGGTCAGATGCATTAAACATGAAAATATGATAAAGAGAAAGGATGGGATATAATAGAAAAATATTCAAATATGATAAAAAGAAATTTAGAAAGGGTGCAGTTCTGTGTAGTTAGGAATCACTATATCAGTTAGCTAGGTTTGCTGTAAGAAATCCCACAGATCAGGTGCTTAAATAAATGAGCTTTAACTCTTAATTATTACACAGTTTAACTATCATTGATTTATTAAGTTCATCAGTCTCACTTAAATAATTACATTTAAGTATAATGCAAATTTTATTTGCTATTTCAATTATAAATAATATAATTTTAACTAACACTTTCTAATCTCTTGCAAAAATACCTGGAGCCTAAGCTTTCCTACTTGCTACAAACTGGCCCATGCAATGTTTACATATGAATTAGGTAGGTAACGTTTTTTTATCTGTCGTCTCCTATCATATCAAATCTTTCCCAGCTGTCTTTTGTGTCCTCTATATTTTTTGTTCTGTATCATAAGAAAAGTTACCAGAGGATATGAAGGATATGAAAAATTCACCACATGATTGCTTTTTAAATCTTATCTCACAAAAATGTGACCTGAGGACTAACCATAGCACAAGTTCATAAAACCAAATAGTTTATATGTATAATATAAATGCCATACATTTTATGGATGTTACTTTTATATTCCTAAATGAAGACGCTATAAGCAACGTCAGAACACTGTACATAAATTAGTATTTCCTTTTTTACTGAGTTAACATTGGTTAATCACAGTATATAAGTTTCAGGTGTGTAGTGTTATAATTCAATATTTGTATACACTGTAGCATGCTCATCACCAAACGTTTCGTTTCCATCCATCATCATCTACTTGACTCCCTTTACCTACTTCACCTACCCCCACCACCTAGTGTTTCCCATATTTTGCAAACACAAAATTTTGTTCTCATTTATGAAATTTGTATTCTGTTCAAATTTTGATTTTCTTGAGGTCCTGTATTCATATGAACACATGTACTCTGACAGTATATTGACATATCATATTTTAAGCAGAGTAATATATATGGCATGGTTCTCACAATAATGATCTATACATAAGGGATTTTTATAAAAAACAATTTATTCATTACCTATTAAACATGCATATGTGCAGTAACTTAAAGAATGGGAGCCACTAAAATAAATATTTCAAAAGTCACTAAAAATAATATTTATATGTTATAATATCATCATTGATCCTGAATATAAGTAAAAATGGGCCAAATGTTTGCAACCTCTACAATTGCAATCCTGTATAGTCAGGGTTGTCCAGGGACAGCTGGTGGGATAATTTGAAGGTTTAGGAGCCAGAGAACTGACTGAGAGTGCAGACTCCAGCACACAGCTGAAGGCCTGAGAACCAGAGGCACAGAGAGCAAAAGACCAAGTCTTAGTTCAGCAGCTAGGCAGAAGCCATTCAAATGTCCTCCACCTTTCTGTTCTATTCAGGTCCTAAATGGAGTAGGTGATCCCCACCCCCTCAATGGGGAGAGTCCATCTGCTTTACTCAGTTCACAAATTCAGATGCTAATTTCTCCCAGAAACACCTCCACAGACACACCCAGAAATAATGTTTAATCAGATATCTGGGTATATTATGGTCCAGTCAAATTGTCAAATAAAATTAACCATCACAGGTCCCATAAACATTCTTTATCAGCCCAAGGTCATTGAATAAAGATTTTACCTTACTCAGAATTCTGAATCCTAATCAGAACACATTCGATTTTTGTAACAGCAAACCAACTGAGCTTCTGGGTGTTCTCTCTCTCTCTTTTCTCTTATTTTCTAAATTCTGTGAAGTGACTTAAATCACAGTCTATTTCAGAGCACACAATATGCCAAATTTCATTTTTGATTTGTATTTCTACCTGCTGAAATTACAGTAAAGCATTAAATCAAAGAATTCACATAGGTCAGAGCAATTTGGTATACCATAGTTAGGGTTTTGTTTAATTATACAAGGAAATTGATCAAATTTTACTTTTCGTTTGTACTTCTACCTGCAGAAATGACAGCAAAGCATTCAATCAAAAGTTAATACAGGTCAGAGCAATTCAGTATACCATAAATAAGGTTTGTTTAATTATTTTAAAAAGTGATTTCATACCCTTATGTTTTCAACCTATTAAAAACATAGTTACATATATTTTTTAAAGGTTCATGGATTTATCCTCATGGCTAAATTTTAAACAACTCACAAAAAAGAAGTCATATTATTGTTTTTTAAATTTAAATTTTTTATTGTTTAAAGTATTACAAAAGTCTTCTTTTTCCCCCTTGACCTCTCCTACCCGCCCCCACCCCCCAGCACATGTTCTCACCTCCCCCCCTCCTTCTGTGTCCATTGGTTATGCTCATATACATGCATACAAGTCCTTTGGTTGATCTTTTACCCCCTCACCCACTGCCTTCTCTCATAGGTTGGACAGTCTGTTCGATGCTTCTATGATTCTAGTTCTATTTTTGTTCATCAGTTTATGTTGTTCATTATATTCCACAAATGAGTGAGATCATGTGATATTTATCTTTCTCCAACTGGCTTATTTCTATTGATTTATTTTTAATTTTGATTTTCCCATTTGACATTACTTTTTATTGACCTTTACCAGACCATATACATTTGTTACAAAGGAGCTATTTCCTATCCCAAGAAATTGAAATTTTATTAATATTTATGAGGATAACTATATTGCTTCTACTTTCCAGTATGCTTTTATGAAAGAAATATTTTTATTCCCGAGTATGTTACTGGTACAAGCTGAGTCTAAACTGTGATATGCAAAGCTGTCTAATGGGCTGTGGTGGTAGGATGAACAATTGGGAACAATTAAGACACTGAGGAAACTTCCGGAACAGAACTCAACTTAAAAGACAAGAAAGCTGACCTAACTAAGCCATTGCAGGAAGTCACCATCACTTCAGTCCTCAGTTTCCTTTCTAAGCCCTGGAGCTATTTTAACTAACATCAGAAAGAACTATTTCCTTAAAACTATTCTGAGATACTGAGGTAGAAACAGCAATACTTCAATATAAGGTGGGGTACAAGTAGGTTTACAGTTGTTTGTGTGGAAAATAATATAATAATAAATAATAATGCAAGAATGAACTCTGCTTTGCATACTCATAGCTCTAAATCCACTTTTGCCAAACACTGTATATTTTAAGCCAGAATAAATTATCTATTCTGGTCAAAGGCAGCTGAGATTTCCAATAGGAGAGACTAAAAGGTAACCTTAGGAATTAAGGCACAAGCCAGGGTACAGAGAGTGAGTATATAGAGTATAGATGATAATATGTAGAGGGAGTGAACTCTTTAAAAAATATTGTGGTGAAATACAGAAAATAAGTAGGATTATGTCCTCATTGGTATTGATGGGTACATAGAACACAGATACATTTCTGGATTGTTTTGTTCAATGTGTGCCCATCTATTTAACAATAGGGAAAGCTGAGCCATGTTCTATCAACAGAAAATGAAATAGTGCAAAGAGGGACATCAAAGATCTTGAAGAGTAGTAGTTAAGTGGCATGGTGGGGTTCCAAGAAGGAAAATAGAAATATGATCTTTAGCTGATGTGGAAGGTTTAGCTTTTGTTAGAGAAAAAGAAATAGATGAGTGCTGATGAAGAAATCCTTTTAGAGTTGGCGGTCGAAATATGGGGTTGCATATACCATATTCTTTCGCCAGCTCTGCATAAGTGTGGTTGTCCAGACTCCATCCTGCTACAAGAAGGCGAAGGGATGAGAAGGGGTCATAGGGTATGAGATGCCAGGGAGGGAAAACAGGGAGAGAAGCACCAAAGTACTAATTATCCGTCCAGCCCACTTAAGGAATTCCAACTGCTGTCTCCTCAGACGTTATCTGTCTGCAATCAAAAGAGATAACTGGTCAGCTGACCAGAGGCAATCCACAGAACTGTGAGATATATTAACGATGACTTATTGGTTAAAACCACTAAGTTTGGGATGTTTGTTATACAGGGATAGATAATTGGGAAATAATGTTGAACCTATTGTTTTAGAAGGTGCTAGAGTGAGCTAACCAGAGAAATTGATTAGGATATATCAAGCAATGTTGAATGCCTAAATGCAGTGTTTAACTTATTTTGGTGAACTCTATGTGGATAAATTTATCCAGCAGTAGTCATGAGCTAATTATGAGCACTGAACATAAAACAAAAATACCTGGACTTAATCTAAAGTTGATGTTTAGCCAGGGCAAGTATAAAGAAATGGAAATCAGTCAAGAGAATAGAAGATCATAATAAAGAATTATTTAAATGATTGTTTCAACTTAAAGTAAATGCTTCATTGTCTGATTATTTTTAAGGTTTTTACTCAAACTGTTCTGGAATGCTCTGAGTCTCCATCATTATCAGATCTTCATCCTCCTCCCTCACCTCTCATCATCTTTATCATCCCAAACATGCTCTTTCATAGAATCTAATCACAGTTGCTCTCCATAAAAATAGTGGGTAGAAGTCAGTGCGCTTTTCCTTTGGGCTGCTGTACATAGTTTCTAATATTTTTCAAATGATTGGCATTAATTACAGATCATCATTCTTGAGAAGATATGTGCTTTACAATGGTCTCTTTTGGCACTGACATTTTTTTTTTATTTCTCCTCAAGTTGAAGCTTATAATTTGAAGTTCAGAAAATTATAGTGAATCTTCAAATAGCAGACCCTGCTATGCAACATTTCCCCCCTAAAAATGTTTTTAAATATTGTTTTATTAATTTAATAAAAAAAAAAAAACAGAAGAACATGACCTGAATATTGTATCATTTAGGATTATACATGAAGACTTTATTTGAGAAACTATCTAGAACAAGAAATAAACTTCAAGGTCTGATATTCTTTAAAGCAGGCCTGAGTCTATGAAATTGTTGACTATGTTAAGAACGTTTACAATGATATGTCACACCAATGTCACACCTCCATGTTCACCACACTCTGAACTGTGAGTCACACGTACAGCTGCCAAGAAAAAAGAACACTTCACATTTAATGACTGATTTTCTCTCTTTTCTGTTTTACTGGCTGTTAGAGAGAAACTGTGAGTCCTTTTTCATGCCCATGGAAACCAAAATAGAAGGACATTTGTTTACACTGGTTGTGCCAAAGGGGAAGAGGGTAAGAAACTGACATAAATGAGGTTGAAGTGTTTGTTCTAGTTTAATTTTTCTTAGGAAAAGATTTTCCTAAGAAAATACAAGAATCACACAATGGTAATCACTTTTAATTAACTTCATAAAACAAATTAAAATTGAATTGGCTATAAATATTATTTCCTGTGTTCTTCAGCATTGCACAGATGTAAATACCTCATGGAAAAATGTTAACCATTCAAAGAAGTAGGTAAAACAATAAGTTATCATTGGACCAAAAATGTGACCTCACTTTCCCTATTCACTCATACAGCCCATACAATTCTCTCCTTTATGCATTCCGTTAGGTCAGTGGTCGGCAAACCGCGGCTCTTTGGCCCCTTGAGTGTGCTTCTTCCACAAAATACCATGTGCGGGCGCACACGTACAGTGCGATTGAAACTTCGTGGCCCACGCGCAGAAGTCAGTTTTCAGAAAGGAGATAGACGAAACAAGTATACAAGACGAGTGTGGATGGGAGAGTTGGAAGGGGTCGACCTCAGGGAACGTACCTCAGTCAGATTGAGGACGTTTTTAGCAAAGGCCAGCTTAGGAGTACCCTAATTAAGTTAATAACAATGTACCTACCTATATAGTTTAAGTTTAAAAAATTTGGCTCTCAAAAGAAATTTCAATCGTTGTACTGTTGATATTTGGCTCTGTTGACTAATGAGTTTGCTGACCACTGCATTAGGTAGTGCAGTCTTGTCTAACAAAGAATGAAATATAAAGGCACCAATTTGTCTTTTGAGGTAGCTTAGCCACTGGAATTTATCCCCCTCTAGTTTATAATATAGTCCCCACAGGTATACAAATACATTTTTATGTACATAATTGGGGGTTAGACAAGTGCAAGTTTATATTATCTTTCATTTGCAAACACCCTCTTAGTCATTTGTTATTGTGTAATATTCTCCCATAAGACGAAAACCTGATACATTATTACTACATGATTTCAATACATCCTCTAACCTGTAAACACTTCTATCCATACTGTGTTGTAGTAAACCCAAGGATACCTGGTGTTCCATTCCTAGGGTTAGTCAACTAGCTTTGAAAGTGTTTAGGCCAATAGGTGGGCACTGTCTATTGTCAGTATGAGATTTCGGCATTGTCAATAACAGGTGCTGATTTTATCTTAATTTTCAAAGTAAACATCACACTGACCAGTAGGTACTTATTAAAACTCTTCTTGTTCCTTTGAGTGTGCTTGAGCTTCTGTAATATAGTAAACTCTCATAGCTTGGGACATTGCTCACACAGAGGAGCTCAGCTTCTGGCAATGGAATGCCAGTCTCCTCTGCCACCTGTAATTGTTCTCCATTCCATAAATCCCAACACAGAGCGGGGCTGAGTGCGGGGACACTGTGGTCCCTAAAATGGTTTCCTCTTCTTTAAAACGACTTCACCACCACCTACTACAAACAGCTATTTGGGGAATCTGCTCTCTTCCATTCTTCATCCAACACGGTCTCCACATTGTTGGGTGAGCACAGTTCATACACCTCCAAGTCTTTACTGTTTATCAATGGTTTCCACCTCCTGTGGAAGCGCCAGGCTCAGAAGTGAAGCTCCTAACACTGCAGAAAGTCAAGCTCTTAACGTTGGTTACAGGGTAGCACTGTCGTAGAGATCACAATTTTGTTTGGAGTTAGATGTTACATTTGGCAAAACATTCTTTCTCTCAGATTCACACATTCCCAATAAATCACAATAGATAATATCGGAGTGTTTTGCTGCTACTCACAACCTGAGCCAGGAGTGTCCTATAAATTGCATGGAGAAGACAAATGAGGGAGCTAAATTTCAGACTCGGTCAAGACCATGTCATGTGATCTCCATGCACAGACAAATGGAAAAGGAGAAAGAGTAGTAAAAACCAAGATGAGCCCTAGCTGGTTTGGCTCAGCTGATAGAGCATCGCCTGCAGACTGAAGGGTTCTGGGTTTAATTCCAGTCAAGGGTATGTACCTCAGTTGCAGGCTCTTCCCTGGCCTGGGCCCTGGCCTGGGCCCATGCAGGGAGCAACCAATTGATGTGTTTCTCTCATGTCAATGTTTCTCTCTGTACTTCCCTCTCTCTTTTGCTCTCTCTAAAAATCAATGGGAAAATATCCTGGAATGAGGATTGAAAAAAAAACACACACACACACACACACACAAAAAAAACCAAGATGATTTTTATCTTTTTTGAGAGAAAGGAATTATTATTATTATTTTATTTTAATCCTCACCCAAGGATATTTTTCCATTGATTTTTAGAGAGATTGGAAGAGAGAGGGAAAGACAGAGAAAAATATTGATGTGAGAGAAACACATCTATTGGTTGCCTCCTGCATAATCCCTGACCAGGGCCTGGGCCGAGGAGGAGCCTGCAATGAGATATGTGCCCTTGACCAGAATCCACAGGCCGACACTTTCCACTGAGCCAAACCAGCTAGGGCAGAATTATTTTTTAATGTAAGTGCATACCTGTAATATATGATTAACTATGAAGTGCTAAATTTTACTCAAATCAAGGAAGTTCTGTTATATAAAATAATTATCTACACTAATAAAAGACAAACATGGTAATTGGCGTACGACCGCTACCCTTCCCATTGGCTAATCAGCATATCCTTATGCAAATTAACTGTCAGCCAAGATGGCGGCCGGCTTTAGGCTTGGGGCGGTGAGGAGCCAGCCAGCAATCTTCCGTGGCGGGGGCGGCGGGGGCGGCGGCGGCGGCGGCTTTAGGCTTGGGGCGTTGAGGAGCCAGCCAGCGATCAGCTGCGGCGGGAGCTGGGGGTGCCCCGGCCCAGGCCTAAAGCCTCGAGCAGAGGCTTTAGGCTTGGGCCGGGGAGGAGCCAGCCAGCAGCGATCTTCCGCGGCGGCGAGATGCCCAGGCCTAAAACCTCGGCCTGAGGCTTTAGGCCTGTGTCAGGGAGGAGCCAGCCAGGGATCGTTGATGGCTGCGGTGGCGGGGACCTGGGGGTGCCCCGGCCCAGGCCTAATGCCTGGGCCAGAGGCTTTAGGCCTGGGCCGGGGAGGAGCCAGCCAGCGATCCTTGATGGCCACGGTGGCTTGGAGCTGAGGGTGCCCTGGCCCAGGGCTAATGACTCGCCAGAGGCGTTAGGCCTGGGCAGGGGCCAAACCAGCAATTGGTGTGAACTACAGAGGAAACACCTTTTCTGACCTCTGATTGGTTAAGCTCTCTGTATGCCACTGGTAATATTCTTAGTAACTTGGGTAATAAGAGTCCAAAAAGTGATCTAGGGTTTTTTTTACCACACTCCTGGAGAAAAAAATGAAGGTCTGCTGCTGGAGGGTTAAGAAATGTCATATCCTGTCCTAGCCAGTTTGGCTCAGTGGATAATGCCTCGGCCTGCCCAACGCAGATTCTGGGTTCAATTCTGACCAAGGGCATGTACCTAGGTTGCACGTTCCTCCCTGGCTCCGGCCCAGGTCAGGGCTCATGCAGGAGGCAACCAATCAAAGTGTTCCTCTCACTTTGATGTTTCTCTCTGTCTTTCCCTTTCTTTTCCACATTCTCTAAAAATCAATGGAAACATATCCCCAGGTGAGGATAAAGAAAGAAAGAAATGTCATATCCTATGAAAGACACTTCTTGAAAATGCCTAAAGAAAGTTGTCATTTTTTCATGGTAAAGGGACTGGAGTCCGTGTTGATGAAAACACCTTGGTGGCTGCGGTGACTGGCAGTGGCTGCAGCAGCGGGGTGATGGGGCTGTTGCCTTCCCCTGATCAGCCCGGTCGCCTTCCACAAAGGGAGGCCAGACTGTGGCTTAGGCCCGCTCCCCAAGGGGAGCAGGGAGCAGGTAGTAGGACATCCCCTAGGGCTCCCAGTATGTGATAGGGGGCAAGCTGGGCTGAGGAAACCCCCTCCCCAGTGCACAAATTTTTGTGCACCGGGCCCCTAGTCCTATATAATAAAAGGCTAATGTTATAATAAATTGGCTTATGTAAAATATCAGTCACTATGATGTACACTAACCACCAGGGGACAGACACTCGATGCAGGAGCTGCCCCCTGGTAGTCAGTACACTCCCACAGGGGAGCGCAACTGAGCCAGAAGCCGGGTTCACTCCTGGTGAGCACAGCAGTGGTGGTGGGAGCCTCTCCCGTCTCCGCAGAGCTAAGGATGTCCAACTGGTGATCAGACCTCCCCCAAGGGTTCCCAGACTGCAAGAGGGTGAGGCCAGGCTGAGGGACACCCCCTCCCCCCACCAAGTGCACATATTTTGTGCACCAGGCCTCTAGTCTATAATAAAATCTCCTTAAAGTTCCTTTGTTAGAACAATAAAAGAAATTGATATGTCCCAGGTATTATTTCTGTCTAAACCTGTATGTCTGGCTTTATTCCCTTTTCAAATTTGTTTTGAAATGTTTTATCGGAATAAAATATGCTGATTAACAAAATCTTATCTTAAATGATGCAGTACTTCTGTCAGATGAAATGAAAAATTATTAAACAAATAATAAATGTTTTAAATGACCTGATACTAAATATTTCAACACAATTATGCAACATTTGAATATTATAATTCTCACTATGATTCTATAAAACATGATTTTTTTCATTTAAAACTTGATTATGTATAATAACCATCAATCATTTATAAATAACATTGAACAAGTTTTATTTTATCATTCTATACTCAATCAATTAAATGACAATACATAAACTGTGTTCAGAGAGTATCTATTTTGGACTTTTAACTTTAAAAAAAAATTCTCTAAAGTACATCCTGCTAGCTGAATAAGTAATTTCTTGTTTGTTATTATTGTTTTTCTTGATGGCTTAAATGCCATAATCAGTTATAATTGAATATTTAAAATCAACTACTTTTCTATATTAAAGCCAATTTTAAAGGGTCCCTAGCAGTATTATTTAACTTGCCTTCCTATATTATTTAGAACAGCACTATAAAATAGAAATAAAATGCAAGTAACACATGTGATTTTAAACTAACTTAAAAAAAAGATTTGTGCCAAAACCGGTTTGGCTCAGTGGATAGAGCATCGGCCTGCGGACTGAAAGGTCCCAGGTTCGATTCCAGTCAAGGGCATGTACCTGGGTTGCGGGCACATCCCCAGTAGGAGATGTGCAAGAGGGAGCTGATCGATGTTTCTCTCTCATCGATGTTTCTAACTCTCTATCTCTCTCCCTTTCTCTCTGTAAAAAATCAATAAAAAATATATATAAAAAAAAGATTTGTTTTTATTAATTTAAGAGAGAGAAAGGCAAGGGAGATAGAGATAGAAACATCAATAATGAGAGAGAATCATCAATTGGCTGCCTCCTGCATGCTCCCTACTGGGGATCTAGCCTGCAACCTGGGCATATTCCCTGACTAGGAATCGAAGCCTGAGATCCTGGTTCATATTAGTAGGTTGATGCTCAACCACTGAATCACACCAGGTGGGCTGATTTAAACATTTTTAATAGGTATATTAAGAAAGTTAAAAGAATGAGGAAAATCTATTCAGTAAGATATTTTACATAAGCCAATTTATTAAAACTATTATTTCAACAGGTAATCAATATAAAAATAATAAATGAGATATTTTACATTTTTAAATCTATATAACATCCATTTTTAATTTATTCATACATCACATGTTAATTTGAATTAGCCACCTTTTATGCTCAGTATTCACATGTGACTAGTGGATTCCATATTGGACAGTGTAATTCTAGAAAACACAAGCAGTGTATTTAAATCACTCTGAATAAATGCATAAATAGTTGCTTAACAAAGCAACTAAGTGCTCATGTACTATCACTTTCGCTAAATATTAACATTGTTTTTAACTTTGATAATGTAAAATTCACAACCAATTGAAAAGTAGATTCAATAATATAACGGATGTTGTGTGTTCATAATTCAGCTTCCTGAGTTATCAGCTTATGGTGGTATTTCATCTCAGTTCATGTTCCATCCATATCTCCACCCACTCCCACCCCTTATGGTTAGTATAAAGTAAATTAGAGACATCATAACATTTCATTCATGCAATTCAGTATGTATCTCTATAGATAAGCCTTTTATAAAACAACCACAGTATTATTAATGCACCTAAAATATGTGTAAATATTCCTATTATCTAATATTTAGTGTCATTGTTCAAATTCTAATCATTTCACAAGTGTCACATTTTTAGCATTCCTTAAAAGATATTTAGATTGTTATTCTTTTTTTAGAGTTTTTTTCATTCTGTCTCTCTTTCTCTTTCTCTCTCTCTCTCTCTCTCTGGTTGTCTTTTTAAAATATAATATTATAGCTATTTATTTTTACATAGATTAATTACTTCATTACATCTTGCAAATGGAAAATATTTTAATCCAAATATTCCTTCTTTATGTATTACCTGAAAATTTTCTATAAATATGAATTTTCTATTATTCACTGCTTGATTTCTTTTGACTATCAGTTTCCCACAGTTGAAATGTGTCTTTTTTTAAATTTTGAATTTGTGAGCTTTCAACATAGTTTCTCCTCAAGCTTCAAAAATGAATTGAAAAAACATATCAATAACATGGGTATAAATATATTTGATAGGTTTTTTTGTTGTTGTGTTTTTTTTTGTGTGTGTGATGGCAAGATGCGCCATCTTTGTTCAGTGGAATAATTTTCTAATAGATTGCTGCATCATTTTGACATGACCCCAGCACTCTTCCAGAGTACCCTTGCTACCTAATAATAGGAGATTGTGAACTCACCTTGTGTATTATCTGTTCCATAGCTAGAATAAGTTATTTCTTCTCCACATCCTGGCTCGTTTTTGTAGAAAGTCTAGTTGGGCACTACTTAAAGATGCTATTGCTAGCCCCTTGTTTCTACGTCTTCTTAGTAGAAATGGCTATGAAATTATTGTTGTTTGCTGATTTTCAAGAAAAAGTACATAATGAATTCATAATAATATTTCCAATTTAAAATGCAGATTATAGAGTTTCTACTTAAACTGTTTAATCTTATGCTTATGCTAAAATAAAGCATAACCTGTTTTATCTTATGCTTATGCTAAGATATTCTTATGCTTATGCTAAGAAGCTCATTTCTCTAGGACATTGGGAATGATAGAATTAAAACATTGTATAATTACTCAATTTTTATGCCTTACAACACAGAGTCATCTCAGAATAAAAATATTAATATGACTTCAAGCAATACATTTTTAAGGTAATATTTTTGCAATACTTATTTTTGTTTTACCATCAATTTACAGTCAAACTACTGTGTTTCAAATCCATTTGGCCTTATTTTCACCTGTGTGGATATGACCAACTATGTATATTTGTATACATGTGTCCCATTTTACTGTTGATTGCATTGTTTTGGATTTTTAAATTTTATTTAGTTAAATAATTATGTAAAATATTTGTATGGCTTTAAAGTAAAATTTATGAAACACGGATTATTTAAAGAAGTCTAGTTTTTATAGAAGTCCCCATTATTTTATTTCTTTCATTATAAGTAACCTTTATTTTTTTATATCCTTGATTTTTTTTTTCATTTTTTTGTTTATTATAAGCAGACATCTTTGTATTCTTTATCCTTCTTGAATAAACTGAACTATAGTATAAATTACTCCAAATAGATAGACATAACATATTAAAGTTTATAAATTCAGAAACTTTTAAATAAAATATCAGCATTTGTAATAGAAAAAAAGGAGTAAGAGACTAGCTTATATATTACACTTCCTATTGTAAACTTTCTGAGGTAAGAACTTCACAGATATCCAGAATGATAAAACTTTGTTATCTCCATATGAAGGGAAGGCTACATAATTTTTATATGCAGCAGTCTTATTATTGGGTCATATATTTGAACTCATATCAATGTTCAGAGAAGTGGGCAAAGATACATTAGAGTAGGATGTCACTTAAAGGTGGAAACAATGGTCATTGGATAGGCTTCATCTTGGAAAGTGGAGCATGGTTTCCAAAAACCTCTCATTTCCTTTGCATTTGAGAATATAACTTTCCCAGCAGGCAGTAAAAATTACCCTTAGCAAGATGAATCTATCTTCTATAAGTATCTGCATTCATTTAAGTTTTGCTTTTTAAAGTGGTATTATTAATATGTCTCATTTAGTAGGTGATAGATCCAAGTGAGAACATTTTGCTGTAAGTGATGTAAACCAATTCAAATACGTCGTTAAGTTGCAATTTTGAATTTCTCCAGTCATGCCTAATTACCAAAGAACTAGTTTTAAATTCTTCCCATTTGTCTGCTCTCTTAAATTTAGAAAAGAGAAAAGACGTTGATGGCTTAGGTAGTGTGTGATTTGCTCCAATCAGAGAATTTTTGTCGCGTGTTCATACTTACCTTTTTCAGTGAAAGTTTAACAAGCCTGCAATGGTTGGGAATAAACTTACTAGAAAGTGTGATTGTCACATTGCCTTGAATACACATCTGGGAATATTCCGCATGTCTGTTTTAACCAAAAATGATATATATTTTTTAAAAGCTAGAATTCCTGTAATAACTCATTATGAGATGGTCAGAACCAGATTGAGTTTTTGCATATTATATAATATGTATGAGTTTCAAATTCAAATATCCTGCCATCTAGGCTATATATTTTAAATGAGCACCTAAGAAATAAATTATTTATATTATTTTATTCATAATTTAGTTCTCGAGAATGTGAACAAGGACTTACCAGTTTAAAATAAAGGAAAACTCCCACCCACAGCCTGGAGTGTTGCAGACACGTGTGAGAGCATATGTGAGCAAAGGGCAGTAACATGTGGGAGAGGAAAATGACCGAGAGAGAGATTGTAGGCATGAGAAACGCAAATTTTCTTTCAGTCTGGATAACAGTGATGGCTAAGGAGTATTGTATCATCGAATTGCAGAGATACACATTTCATTTAGTAAGCCACCTTTACAAAACAGGAGAACGTTCAGACAGGAACCAAAGGGTGGCCCCGAGGAGGGTGAATCATGTTTTGGAAAACACCATGAGCTTATATCTCTCTTTGGGCTGCTTTTCCAACTACTTGATTTTTGGGAATTCAGCCAAAGGAATGAGGTTAAAGGCAGTGATGAGCCAGATACAAAAGCAAAGCAATAATTAGCTGAAAGGGTCATCACGAGGTAGGCAATTGAATGCTGGACAGAGTCTCTGTATTTAACTTTATTGCAAATAAATATTTACTGATTCCCTTCATATTATAATTTTTAAGATATATGTGAGTATTTTTTTCCATTAGTATGGATAATTCAGACCTGAATTTAATTCATTTCATTTTTATATGTACCAGAAAATGATTAATAAAGTATTTTATGATATACAAGAAAAAGCACCCTCAAGTCTTAAAAAAATAATCATAACAAAAGAGATCCATTGAAATTGGGGGAAAATGCATAAGTCAAATATTTTTTCCTTCCATTTCCTCTCACACATGCTCTTTCAGCAATTAAGCTCTTCTACATTCAGCCTTTGGAGATATTGAATCTAAATATTGAAAAAAAGCACACTTTATTGAAAAATGCGACACTTTCATTTTGGAATGAAAGATTTGGTTTATAACAGTTGAAACTTTAATCTGCATTTCCCTTTTAAGGTTATTGCATTTCATTTTCTGGAAGCCCTACATATACAGGGGGATGATAGATTATTTTTTCCAAACTCAGGATGTTTAGAATGTCCTTCAAAAATGTTAGTTTACTTTTTAGATATGGAGATTTGGTTTTTGAATTGAGGGATTGTTATTTTAAAGCTGAAAATTGTATATCAATCAACTTAATGCCCATTCCACATCTTCAAATAAGGAATCTCCTTCTTTCTTAGCCATTATATACAGATGTGTAATAGGTGAGCAAGTTTCTATTTATGGGAACTTACTATGTCTCACCCAAGAAACACAGGAGTAGACTATTGTTTTCACTGTTTCAGCTCCTAGCCATGTCTACTAAAGCAAATAAGAAATGAAGTTCATCAGTGACATAATGAACCTTGCATATACTGTTTTAAATCTTCCAGGGTCAGTGGAAAAAATATAGTTTCTAGTCATATCACGCCATAACAGCTGTGTCTGTGTAACACTGGATTAAATACTTACATAAATACAACCCTAATATACAAATCTGTACCTTAGTCCTGCCCTCTGTTCTGTTTCATTTTTAATCTCATGTGTTCAGCTCTATTAGCTGTCTCCTTATATATGTCTCACTAATATCTCAAAAGTAACCTCTTAATTTTTGCTTTTCTTTCCTAATTTTCCTACCATGCCCAGTAGTTCTGCCATTGCCATTTTTCTTTATCCTGCACATCCAAGATATACTATTTTCTTTGGTTATAGGCATTGCTAATTTCTTTCCACCATTGCCATCCAATGCTAGCACTTGCAGAAATGTGAAATATAGAATAAAGAATACCACAGAGAAATAAAAAATATACACATTTAAAGTACCTTTAAAAATAGTATTATTTACAATAGCTAAAATGTTGAAATAGTCCAAGTGCCCATCAGTAGATGAATGGATTTAAAAACTTTGGTACATTTTATGATATACAATAAAAAAGTGCCCTCCAGGGGTATTTTTATTCCAGGATCTCTTACCCTTTTAGACAGTATGGAGGGACCTGGAGAGTATTATGCTAAGCAAAATAAGCCAGTCAGAAAAAGACAAGTATCATATGATCTCACTTATATGTGGAATCTAATGAACAAAATAAATTGACAAACAAAAAAGATCCAGAGACATTAAAGCATGCAACAGACTGATGTCTTTCAGAGGGAGGGGAGTATAGGAAGAGATTAATCAATGAACTTATATGCATATATGAATAGCCTATGGACAGACAATAGTGCAGGGGAAGACTGGGGAGGGAGCAGGAGAAGGGTGGAGGGGGGTCAAAATGAGGGGGAAAGGAGACATCTGTAATACTTTCAACAATAGCGATTTTTTTAAAAAAAGATCAAATTTCCTTGCAAAACTTTTTTCCAAAAATTGTAATGAAAAAATTGTTTTATGCTACAAATTAAACACACACACACACACACACACACACACACACACACACACACACACACACACCTATGACTATCCAACTGAATATATTGCTGAAGCAATGGTGCTTCTTGAGAGACCTCTATCTTTAAGATATCAGCTCTAGATCTTCCAAATTACTCATATGGCTCCTCCTCAGATGAGATATGAACTTCCAAGACCTTTTGTAAAACAGCTACTCTTTTTAATAAAAGTCAAGAAGGAAAAAGGAAATTTTAGCAACATAATAGATTTCTGACAACTTTATAATTTTTATCTCATTTTTGTTAATTTTACTGTTTTAATTAGAATTATTTCTTAGCATCAGCACGGCCATCTTCCTGAGTTTGCAATCAATATTTCAAAATATGTATTTGTCATCACCCTACTGATCCTACCACCAGCTCTCTGTTATATCCTTATGTTACATCTAATATCTTGACTGTTGTTGTTTTTTAAATCTCAGGCTGAGAGAAAATTTCCTCAGATTCATGCTCTATATATTCTTTCATTTTTGTAGGTTCTTATTACTTTATTATTTTGCTTTCAAGTATTCTTTTTCTGTTTACCATATATTAATTTTCTTAGCTGTTTCTTCTTGCTTCTACAATTGGCAAATGAATGACAACTCTCCAGTAGAGAATAAATATGTTGTTAATATCTTTTGTAAATCACTCTTAATCATAAAATGATAGAGTTCTTAGTATTTCATTTCCTTCTAGTTTCTGAAACACATTGAAATATTTTAACCGTATATCATATTGTGTAAGGCCTAGAGTAAATCAATCAAGAGCAGAAACAAATCCCATACTTCTTTCTCCTGTTCATGTGTGGTGCATGGGACAAGATAAAACTTGTGCTCTTTAATCAATATATATAAAAGGCTAAGCGGCCATCTGCTGACCAACTGGCTGACTGGTAGCTATGACGTGCACTGACCACCAGGGGGATGTTGGAGAGCCAGTTTAGGCCCAATCCCCACAGGCCATGCTGAGGGACCCCACCTGCCGGAGGGATCATGCTCACTCTGAAGATGACCTTCAAGCCACAGTGCCGCCCCAGGTGCGGCCAGCTGGGGAGGGACCACAGGAGGTTGTCTCCAAGGCATGTCTGGCCTGTCTCACCCAGTTCTGCCCCACTGGCAACCTCCTAATTAATATCCTTTTAATGTGTGTGAATCCATGCACTGGGCCTCTAGTATTTAAGTAATTGAAAAATTAAGGAAAATCTTCTTGCTATATGTTAAAGTTTATTTAGCTATTTAATTGTCTTCAAAATATGAAAATCTGCAAAAAGATATAACAGTTGTGCTACAAATTGATTTCTTATAACTGATGTGATAATCTTCCGGCTGATGGTCAAACCCCGCCCCCCTCATTTCTTCTACAGCAGATTCTTATTAAACAACAAAATATATGCTTCAAAATGTGTGCTCACTTTTGTAAACCTGCACTTTTACTTACTTACTTTTTATTTATTTATTTATTCGTTTATTTTAATCATGGTTGCCTTGGGGAAAATTTTAGCCTCCTAAATCCCATTAACTCAAGATTCATCTTGAAAAACCTGAAAATATCAGCCTTTGTTGGAGTCAGGACTCAGATACAAGCATTGGTTTGCTTTATATCTGAACAGATGAATTCACAAGATACTTCAATTTGGAAGAAACCATTTGGAAAATGGAAGCACCTGGCCAACTTTCAGAAATGACAGTGATTGTGAGGTTGTGTCCTTTCCTGCTTCAAATTCTGTGGCTATAGCAACTTCCTAGAGCCTTGTGCTTCTGTATTTACGGAGCTTTGTTTCAAACCTGGCTTTCCCGGCCTCTCAGCAGCTCTGTAGACAGCCTAATCAGTAATAGATAGATCAGTGTAGATCCAGGGCATGTGGTCTCTTCTGAATTCTCAGTTCAGGGAAAAACCATTTACAAACCCATTCAGTGGGTGTTGCAGCATTCCATTTCTTGCAGATGTTGCACTGAGGGCCTCAATTCTTTGCTGATAGGTGGCCTTGAGCTGTTCGAAGTTCCTTGCCCCATGGGCCTCTCTCACTTGGCTGTTTACTTCATCAAAGCATGCAAATAGAGAAGGTTAATTGGGAGAGTATGTGGACAATACAGTAGTCACAGTCTTTTGTAAATTAATGGGTAAAGAGGCATTTCTTCAACTCTGCTGTGTTCTGTTGGTTGAAGCAAGTAACTCAAGGGGAGGCTATTCCTCAAGGCCGGGATTATCGGGAACAGACAGCACTGAAGGTCTCTTGAAGTCTGTCCAACACAAGTAAACGTTAATCAACCTATGGATGGTCTTTCTTATGCTGAGCCAGAAAACATCTTAAAAATAAATCTTTAGGTTGAAAGCTATGGAAGGTATTGACAAGTAAACCTGTTACATTTGTTAAGTCTTTAACACAGCAATCATTGGGAGAAGCTCAGAATTCAACTACTTGTGTGGATAATAAAAAGAAATTACTGTTTAATTGTGAATTATTGTGAATAATATTTGGCTCAAAAAAAGAAAAATAGTTTGCATTGTAAACATTGAGACCAAAGGAAAAAATCTTGCACAATAACAACAACAACAACAAAAATGAGGAAAACATACTACTGCCTAGTGAAGGATTTGATCAAAAACAGGGGAAAATTAAGACTGCTTATTATTTGACTTACAAATATTTGTTTCTTTTTAGCATTTATAGTAAGCCTATGACATAAACAATATAGATATTTTATTTCCCAGAAGACCATCAGAAGAGCTTGTTGATCAACCTAAGTTCAGTTTTTTCTCTGTTGTATAAAGGGGAAGTATCAATCTGTTACTTACAGTATTGTCTGGGAAAACCGGAAATGGGTCAAATAGTAGTGTCATCAGTAAAAAGATGTATTTTTACCAAAGATAACAATGTATGCAACTTATTAAATAATCCAAAATAGGGTATCTCATTCCTAGGAGAAAAAATCAACATAGGATTTGATAAGTGAATGAGAGGAAATTAGAACACAACTCAATGAACGTTTTAAGTCACCTTTAGAGAGACTTCAGAGTGTAGTATTAAGAGACCTCAGAAGAGCAAGCCTTTTCTGAAATAAGAATATTAAACAGCAGTGACAAAGGGATCTCAACTCTATCTTCCTTGGACTTCTAAAACTGTTGGCTTCAAATCTCCAAAAGATCACCAGAGTTGAGTTTATTATCTACTATTGTAAGGCATCAATCTGATAAAGTCTTTGTGGTGGGTCCAGGAGGTAAATATCATAGGTTTTTTGGGTGTGAGGCAAATATCATAGGTTTTTTGGGTGTGAGGCAAATATCATAGGTTTTTTGGGTGTGAGGCAAATATCATAGGTTTTTTTGGGTGTCTGGGAGTGGGGAGTGAAATTGGGCCTTTCAAAGTGGAGATATAATTGAAATGAGCACATTTCATAAAAAAGTTTTTAAGGATTAATGTACAAAGTGAGAGTCTTGAAAATAAGGGTGAACAATAAAGGGTTGTTCCAAAGTTGAATGGTTTGTCCATTTGGACAAGTTATTGTATGGAAATGGGGGCTTTTTGGCTCAGATGAGCAAACTACTGTCCTGAGAGGGAAGTTACTCAAGCAGCTTAATCTTCAGATAATTGATTTCTGGGAAGTTCCAGAAGCAAGTGATGACATTATTTACTGACTTACAGACTTGTCTTCCAAGGAAAGATTTTCCTGGAACAAATAGTAAAAACATAGGCAGCTTTAACTTTAATGCAGGAAGTATTAGTTCTCAGTATTGTTATTTTCCACACCTTTAGACAAGGGAAAATTAAGCTTTTAAGATAGCAAGTTTCTATCAAACATTCTAGAATAAGACCAAAGAAAATAGATTAAAATACAATAAAGCTTGAATTACTAACTAACAAAGAGTTTATTTTGAAAGTGAGACTACCATCTGTTTTCTGGCCATGAGTAGACTTTTATATATTAAACACATTTAGATTGGTCATGAGAAAAGGGACAGGAAAGCAAAAATTTAAGCTGGTGGGGATGGTGATGAGGCAAAATGAATGAACAATTCTCAGTTCTCAGAAGAACATGTTCTAAGAGTAAATAAATCGGGGAGAAGTTTATCAATAAACTTCTGAGAATTGCATTTATCAATAAAATAAGTAGCTTAGTTCCCAGGCTTGCAACTTTTGCTATATAAGCTTTGTAGAAAACATCTTAACTATTTATATAATGCAAGGCTATGCAATTAGAAAGTGGCAGACTGTATATTACAGTTCAATACTATCATTAAATATCTATGCTTTTAAATAGGGATTATGTTGTTTTACATAATGTGATATCAAACATACACACACATATATAAAGTAGATGTTTGAGGTATATATCTCATGGATGCTTGATGAGCAAATAAATGTTGTGATTTTTCCAGCCTCATACAGTGATGAACTAATTATTTTAGTTGTTGTATCCATCTATTATGTATATGTGCATATATGCATGAAAAAAGATAAATATATGGCAGCCTATTTTATATCTTGTGATATTTAGAAGGCAGTGTGATCAAGAATACATATTAAAATGACATAAAATTATTTTCTATTTTCAATCCTTTATCCTAATAAGGAGAAATGAGAGAAAATATTATTTTATAATATTTTATGTATATAAAATAATATGTATATCGATAGATAGATATAAAATCAGAGAATATATATGTGTATATGTATGATTTATAACCTCTTTCATTAATAATTCTAGAAAATGCCTTTTAACTCCAAGTACTAACATTTGAAAAATAGGGAAAATTATTTAACATTTTATTTTTCTTTACTGAGAGTATTTGAGTTATTTGTACTTTAATAAGCATATATTAATACATAATGAAAAATAAAATTTAATATTATCATTGACCAAATTTCTTAGTAAGAAGGTCCTTTAAAGTGCCAGAAATAACACTAAAATAAATGTCAGTAAACCTAGATCTAATACTAGAACATGATTATATATGTTGATTATTAATAAGATGATCTTAAGTAAGTCAACAGTTTTAAAGTAAAAAGGCATATATTTTTCAGACAGGTTCTTCATCTATAAAATAAGACATTTATTTACTTCATTATAAATGCCTCTTCTAGGTCTGATATCCTTTCTCTGATTCTAAATAATAATCAGAATACCCGTGAGAGAAAAATACAAAAATGGGAAAGTTTCAAAATAAACTAATAACATTATAGTCACTAATTAAAGTTTACATACAAAAGCAAGGATCATCAAATTTTAAAGCATGCCTTCATTTTTCTCCATAATTGTACAAGATTTATTGTATATCTCTACTCTTAACAAATCACATGAAGGATAGGGAAAAGAGACAATCTCTCAGATGAGGGACCCAGTAGTTTTCTCATACTAGGATCTTTGGCAAACTAGAAGCAGAATAATTAATGGGAGTTTATTAGACATGCAGATCCCTGGGCTACAACCATGATCTATTGAATTAGAAATGAGATGGATTGCAATAATTGTCATTTATAATACATTTCTTCAATTACTTTCATAACTGATAATACTTGAGAACCACCTAGAATTAGAATTAGGAAAAAAATGGTTACCTGTAATGACTACAGAATAGAAGTAACAGGTCAATTGCAGACTTCATTATAACTGATTTAATTTGTTGTTTAATGAACCCATCATGAATGCTCTATTCCATATCTGGATGACCACTGTTTCCAAATTATAGAAATTTGAATTGATAACCTGAGAAAGAAATGTAGTATCAGTATCAGTGTAGTGAAGTTAATGAGAGATTTCCAGGGTAATTTAGAGCTAGATCTTAGACCAGCGGTTCTCAACTTGTGGGTCACGACCCCTTTGGGGGTCGAATGACCCTTTCCCAGGGGTCGCCTAAGACCATCGGAAAACACATATATAATTACATATTGTTTTTGTGATTAATCACTATGCTTTAATTATGTTCAATTTGTAACAATGAAATTGGGGGTCACCACAACATGAGGAACTGTATTGAAGGGTCGCAGCATTAGGAAGGTTGAGAACCACTGTCTTAGACAATGATGGCACATCAGTGTCAGGGCAGTGTTTTCAAGTAGTTCAATGGGACTATAAGGAACCTTCACAAGTTACTATCTTTCCATAGCAATTGCTATGAAACTCTCAAAGCTACTGAGTTTCTGAATATTGACTCTGGAGGGAAATATGACTGCCCTACCACATTTCAAGAGAAGGTGTTAAAGGACAAAATGGGTATTCCCAAATGCTCCATAGTGCGACCAATGAAACAATGATTTATTATCCCCCTAAGCAGAACTGACACAAGTACAAGTGCAAAACTTAAAACTTATCACAACTTTTGCCCAGCAGCCCACTTCAAGCAAACCATTTCAAAAAAGTTCACATCCATAAACATAGTTGACAAATTGAAAAGATACAAGTGAGGTAGAGAATGGTACTTTTTGGAAAAAAGTATAATTTAAAAGAATATCTAGTAGATTCTTTCATTCTTTAAAGCAGTGGCTTTAACTTTATTGAGGTGACAGACAAACTTGAACATCTGATGAAAATTTTGGACTTTTCACAAGTAAAGCATTTGTATATATGGGAAATTTTTATGTTTTCCAGAATCTTGGAAAGTCACTCATGGATGATGACTTTTTATTTTAGAGAATGTCACTTAATAAAGTGTAATAAAGTAAAAAATAGAAATTGAGGTTATTAAAGATTTTGCTTTTCAAAGTTGAAAAAGTAAGAGTTGCTTTATTATGTTTTAATTGTCAATCACATCTTAGCATTAGGTAGGTTGTTATGCATATTAGTCACTTAATTTTATCTGTCAAAATGGAAAATATGTGGGTAGGCAGCTGAAAGTTCAAGCAAATTTAAATGAATTAGAGGTTCAAATAAGTAATTACTGTCATTGGATAAAAGGTTACTTAGGACTAAACCTGACCACTCCATCTATTTTATGGTCTCCAGTCAAAGTTAGGTGGATATATATCATTGCCACTCTTTTAAAAAAGCTGACACAGGCATTAATATTCTGACATTGAAACTAATTTTACATGATATTTTCAATATAACTAAGCATGGGATTTGAGGTCTAAAGATATCCTACTACTTTTAAATTCTAAGGACAAATCTCTGACAGATTAAGTGCTGCACATCTCTTACAGACACTGTCATGACTCCCTTCAAATGTCACTCAATGTCCCCCAAATGCTGTCAAACATGAGAGATCAATTATGTGTAAATATACAGGGAGGGCAGAAAGAAAATGAAAATTTTCAAAGAATTTCAGTGCTCATTTGAATTTCCTAAAATGTTAGTCAAAATTCTCAAAGACAGAAGTAATGGTAGTTGAGACGGTCAGTTATAAGCTCTAAAACTTTGAAAGAAAACTACTAAAAATACATTTAAGGAAAAAGTATAAGCAAATTACATTAAGCCTAATGTTATGAATAAAAATAATAAGAGTTTGTTAAGCATCTATTATGTGCTGAGTGTATCTTAGTCATCAAGCTTAACCATCCTCCAAATTGGACAAGATTGTGTCCCCATTTTTTAATGGCCCAACTAAAGTGCAGCAAAGTTAAGTAAAAGGCTGAAGGCTCCATAAGCAGAACATGTCAGGGTCAAAGATTCAACACTAGATCTTGCTGATTTCAAAGCTTATCTTTTCCAATCGAATGATATCTCATAATCATTCAGATTATGTTATCAATGTCACTAAATTAACCTAAATAAAATGTATATCAGTTAACCTTTGCTACATCACAATGTACAACGTCTCAAAGAATTAATAACTCAAAATATGTTTTGCCCCTTGATTCTGTTGTTTAGCCAGGTGGCCTGTTTGGTCTGTGCTGGGTGGACTACGATGGCTTCACTCTCATGTCTGCAGCATCAGCTGGGACTGGGACTCTCAGGCTGTCTCTCCTCGTGACCTCTCATGCTCTATAATGCTAGTCGAGGCTTGTACACACAAGGGCAAAAGGGTTCTGAAGGAGGAGAGTGGACAAGTGTCAGTGGGCAAGCACTTTTTTTTACGCTTTGGGTTACTTTACCTTTCCATCCACTTGCCAAAGCAAGTCACAGAGCCAAGACCAGAACCAAACGATGAAGAAACAGATTATATCTCTTGATGAGAAGTAATGCAGAATATTATAGTTGTTGTTTTTTAATTAATCTTCCTAAGAATTATCTATTCGTTTATTTTTTGCTTGCTTTTATAACCATAAAAGATAATCACCAAATCTTCAGTTCTGCCTGAGTCAGGATTCAAAAATTTAAGTCTGTTTAAAATAAAAGAAATTACATGTTTAACATCATGAATATTATATTTGAAATATGTTTGGATTTCATGTTATTTAACTAACATTAAAATATATCATTTAGCCCTAGCCTGTTAGGCTCATGGATAGAGCATCGGCCTGCAGACCAAAGGGTCCCAGGTTCGATTCTGGTAAAGGGCATGTACCTTAGTTGCAGGCTCCTCCCCAGCCCAGACCCTGGTCTGGGCTCATGTGGGAGGCAACTGACTGATGTGTTTCTCTAACATCAATGTTTTTCTCTGTCTTTCCCTCTCTCTTTGACTCTCCCTAAAAATCAATGGGAAAATATCCTCGGGTGAGGATTAACAAAAAAATAATAAATAATAAATAAATAAACATATCATTTAATCCTCATAAAGTCATTTGAAGAGCAGGAATGGTACAAAATTATTTTTTTCCAATGAACAAAGAAAACTAGGATTTGTTGAGTTTTACTAACACTATAAGTCACACCTATATTTAGCAGGTGAGGGTCTTGAAACCGTTGGTTTTGTTGTTGTTTTTCCAGTTCTGTGCTCAGTACCATCATCTGGAAGAAAGTGAACTAGTCCTGTGTCTATTTTTAAAAAAAATATTTTAAAAGGGTTTGTTTAAAAGCAAAGCAAAATAAAGTAAACACACTTATTTCTGTTTAAATGAATGAGAACCTTTAATAAATGGTGAGCTTTCATATTTAATCAAAACAGAATTACTATTGGTCAGTACATGCAAAAAATGAAAATAGACCACCAACTTACACCATACACAAAAATAAACTCAAAATGGATAAAGGACTTAAATGTAAGACTGGAAACCATAATAATCTTAGAAGACTCCATAGGCAGCAAAATATCAGACATATGTCATAGCAATATCTTTACCAATACAGCTCCTAGGGCAATGGAAACTAAAGAGAAGATAAACAAATAGGACTGTATCAAAATTAAAAGCTTCTGCACAGCAAAAGAGACCATCAACAAAACAACAAGAAAGCCCACTGCATGGGAGAACATATTTGCCAAAGCTATCTCAGATAGGGTTTAATCTCCAACATTTACAGGGAACTCATACAACTTAACAAAAGGAAGATAAACAATTCAATCAAAAAATGGGCAAAGGACCTAAGTAAATACTTTTCGAAAGAGGATATACAGAAGGCCAAGAGACATATGAAAACATGCTCAGTCACTAATCATCCAAGAGATGCAAATCAAAACAACAATGAGGTACCACCTCACACCTGACAGAATGGCTATCATCAACAAACGACAAATGCTGGAAAGGATGTGGAGAAAAAGGAACCCTTGTGCACTGCTTGTGGGAATGCAGACTGGTGCAGCCACTGTGGAAAATAGTATAGAGATTCCCCCAAAATTCAAAAATGGAACTGCCATTCAACCCAGTGATCCCACTTCTGGGAATATACCCCAAGAAACCAGAAACACCCATCAAAGGACATATAGCAACCCTATGTCCATAGGGGCACAAATTACCATAGCTAAGATTTAGAAACAGCCTAAGTGCCCATCAGCAGATGAGTGGATTAAAAACCTGTGGTACATCTACACAATGGAATACTATGCTGCTATAAAAAAAGAAGGAACTTTTATGATTTGCAACAACATGGATGGACCTGGAGAGCATAATGCAAAGAGAAATAAGCCAGTCAGAGAAATGTAAATACCACATGATCTCACTCATATGTGGGATATAATGAGCAACATAAACTGATGAACAAAATAGATCCAAAGACTAAGAAACACTGAACAGAGAGTCCAACCTCAGAGAGAAGGCAGGGGAGCGGGGGGAGGGAGTGTAGGAGGTCACCAAGGGACTTGTATGCATGCATATA
>NW_005871417.1:0-11605 GCF_000147115.1 Myotis lucifugus | reverse complement strand
ACAGGGACAACACACTTCTGCCTTAGAATCTGGGAAATATCCACAAGGATAAGTGTTTCTCCTTCTTCAACTTGTTACTCGAATGAAATCTTCCTAATGAGGCAAACAGTGATCCTGATCAACCTCTTTTTACTACAAACCACAATGCAACTCTCTAGTTCTCCAAATTCCTCTTTTCTTATCACATATAAACATATCATATGATTAATTGTTTATTTTGTTTTTGTTACTTCACAAGAGAGGGAAAGAAATTTTTATTTTGTTTAGTGATGTATTCCAAGAACCTAATAGATGATCAATAGAATTTAGAATAAATAAATAAATCATCAAAATAATCCAGAGGATTAAGACCTATAAATATTTAAGGAAAAAAATCATATCTGACTATTTAAATTGACCAAAAACAAAGAAACAGAAATTTACTCTATTTTTTCTTTATTTTGTGTATGTAATCTCAAGTTAAGGTTCAATTAAATAGACTATTCTTTCTCTGTTATTTTCATGAACTTAAATATCACTTATAGGACATAATTGAGCATAATTAATATATAAGATGAGCAATCCATGAGTCATATTATCTTCAAAAATTTACTAAAGTTTCTGGCATCAATAACATTTTATATTCATTAAAGTTATTTATAGACTTAAAGTATAATGACAAAACTATTTAATATTACTAGATTTAAAAAATCAATTTCAATTTTTATTATCTGTAACTTTCATTTTCTACCCATTTGTGACACTCACAAGCACATTAGCCTATTCTATTTAAAAGTATACTATTCAATCAGCATGTTTAAACTTCCTTTCTCTAAAATGTTAACTGCCTAATATCTATGTTGTAGATTTTTATATTTCCCAAAGTATATAAAGGAGTACTGCACTTACACTATTTCTATTATAAAAAATAAACAACCCAAACTCTACCTTCAGTCTACACAAATATCAACTTAGGAGTTTTTTAAAAAAGTTTCCTTTTTTTGCTGATAGGAAAGAAATATATATATTTGGACTTGAAGACAGCTTATAACTTTAGGAAAGTGAAAATATATGTACTGTAACATGTCTTGGTAGCTCACCATAGTTGGCTTCCCTTGTTCTTGGGATAGACTTTAGAATGAACCAACTCTGAAAAGCATTTCTGGTACTGCAGCCTATCCCTGAAAGCAGATGTCTTGAAAAGCTTTTTATAATCTTAAAATAGCTTCACTTCTGTTAAGAAGAATGTATTGGTAAGTAATGTATAGGAATGTTCTTCTCACCCTCAATTTCCTGATTAGAAAAAGAAGCATATGGGTTTTGAAGATGATAGTGATATTTTCAGAAGATTGCTGGCTTCAATACTCATGTTCCACTGAATTGTCTGAGTCGATTAGCAGAGTTGTCCTCTGCTCTCAGCTCGTCCTCGCTTCTACAGTCTATGTCCTTATTATCTCTGAGTGAGGGCCTTATGATCCCACCAAGGGATCATCAGACTTAAAGTAATAGTCAGTGTTAAGGTTGGGCCTTGCGGCAGTGTTTACCTGAGCACCAAATTACTGCAGCAACAAGATTCCAACTGCCAGGCACTGGAGTCATTCACTTCTCAGCACTGCGGGGAGAAATGGGAAGGGATGCTCTGTGAATTGTTGTGAAGATGTAGGCTACCTGATTTTTGTCTTGGAATACAGCATAAAGCAAAAGTCCATGTTGTAATTATGATTTTAAAAAGAATTAAGCATTTCACTAGCCAGTCAAGTAATTTGTTTATTTACCTTGAAATAATATTTATTTTGAGTTGTAACCCCAGAGTTCATATTTCCCAGCTATAGACTCAGTAACTCAATATTCAGTACTATACATTCAGACCACCTGCTCTCCAGTATGGTTGGGAATAGAAGATGTATTTTTATTGAAGCATGCAAGACAACTTCTGTATTAATAGACAAAACAAAACTATTAAAGGGGAAGAGAACAAAGCCTGCAAGTCAGGAGGCATATTCACATTTTAACCACGCCCAGAACTGTACATGCAGCATTCTTATTCTAACCCAGCAGCAATGGCCTCCAACAGATTTTCTACCCATAAGAAATGTGGCTAAAACCAAGACTAAAAAGTGTTTCTATTTATCCCAAGTTGGTGTTAAGGCTTGAACTGGGAAATTCCCTGAGACGTTAACTCCACCAAATTTTGAGACAGAGTGTAGGGGACAATTCTAGGAATTAGTGATTGTGTGTGTATGTTTCATGATATTCAGCTTGGAGTTCTGTGATTAAAAAATATAATAAGAATCTTTTTTTAAAGTAGTGTCTTCCTCTCCTTCCCTTAAAATTTGCAGTGGCTGGTGTCAGCCTCAAACAATAGAGTATGGAGGAAGTGATGCTATAATACCTCTGAGTGTTGTTTGTAACAGGTCATGCATCTACTACCTGATTATTTTCGATCATTTTCTCTCTGAATGGTCCCTTTTGAGATACAATTTTTTATGATTCAAATTTCATTCTGGAAGATGTTCAAACTTCAAAGAAAGACATCTACAGGTGTTTGGTGACATTCCTTGCTGATCTCAGCCTTTGAGTCATCCCCACTCAGGCATTAGAGATGTGAGTAAAGAAGCTTCCAGATATTCAACTTTTCCCAGCTACTGGTGTGTTGCTTTAGAAACAAGCCATTTCCTCTGTGTTTGGTCCTAATTCCAGATGTAGAGAATGAGTGATCATAATGAAATCATAATGAGCCTTTAAGTCAAGATGATTTCTTATATCCAATAAATAATTTGAACACCTAATAGCTGCTCTCAACCCAGACTGAATGGCTGATTGTAACCTATCTATTCTTCTTTAATCAAGATGCATTTACGTGAGCAATTCCAAGTTCTGGATAGAGCTATCATTAACTATTTCATCACAAAGATAAAAATAGATACTGGTAACCTATAAAGGAAAATATCTACCAAATTGGTTGGTCTCCTAAACCACTCCACTAAACACGGTCCCTGCAGCTGAGCATAAGAAACATTTTCTAGATCATCTAGTTTGTCAAGGATAACCTAGCTGTACTGGTGCATTTAATAGAGGTAAGTACACCATTGAAGTAAGCAAAATTGATCTTATGGTTATCAAACATGGCAATAATAACTTCTTGTTAATTAAAGTCAAAAGAAAGAAGGAAGACTAGAATTACTGCTACTCCCAATAGACACAGTGAAACTTGACAAGACTTACAAGATAAACTCCAAATAATAGTTTTCACTTTAAAAAATATTTTGTGCCTTAACTGGTTTGGCTCAGTGGATAGACTGTTGGCCTGAGGACCAAGAGGTCCCAGGTTTGATTCCAGTCAAGGGCATGTACCTTGGTTGTGGGCATATCCCCAATAGGAGGTGTGCAGGAGGCAGCTGATTGATGTTTCTCTCTCATCAATGTTTCTCTCTATCCTTCTCCCTTCCTCTCTGTAAAAAATCAATAAAATATATTTTAAAAAAGATTTTGTGATCCTATAAATGTAACTTACATTCATATTACATACTTAAAGGAAAAACTAAGTTGTTGATGGTTATTAATACATAAATGAATAAATTTTCAAATAACTTTTTTACGAAAAAAATCTTTGAATAAAATATTGTATAGATGGGTTTAACAAACCAAAACAAAATATGACATTATTATTATTTTAAATATATTATTATTGATTTCAGAGAGGAAGGGAAAGGAAGAGAGAAATAGAAGTATCAATGATAAAAGAGAATTATGGGTCAGCTGCCTCCTGCACATCCCACACTGGGGATCAAACCTGCAACCCAGGCATATGTCCTGACCGGGAATTGAATCATGACCTCCTGGTTCGTAGATCAACACTCAACCACTAAGCCACGCTGACCGGACAACGACATTATTTTATCAAAATGTCTCTTTTATCCTAAAAAATTATACTAAGTATTATATTGAGTTTGAATGCACACATGTACACATACCCTTACACACAAAAATGAGGAGTTTATTCAAGCTAATTGGTAGAAATTCAGTATTATGTGATGTTAGATAGATGGCCAAAATTGATCTCTAGTTTAACAGTGGAATTAAGTCACAGTCTGGATTATCTGATTTAGACCTTTTAAAATACGAGAATAGGAAGAAATTGGGTATCCTGAAAAGGTACATATTCTGTCATTTCGAGAAACTGCCAACATAAATCAAGCAAGATGAGTATATTAAATTTGTATGTATGTCAACAATGTTACCATCCCACTGGACCTTGGAAAATATATTCACTACTCACATCACTGAGGAATGAACATCAGGCATTCACTGGGAAAATTAAACTTAATCTTACTCTGCTCAATTTATAAGAATAAAATAGTTTAATTATTGAAATGCCACAGTTAATCAAATCTGCAAAGCTGCTAATAGCAACACTATTATAATATTACTAGAGGACTGGTGCACAAATTCGTGTACGGGTGGGGTCCCTGTGGGTGGCTTGCAGGGATTGAGCCGTAATCTGCAGTCCAACGCTGCCTGCAGCTCCTACCTGCTGCTCCCGCTCATCCCGGCCCCACTGTGCCTGCCATGGGTTCGTACCCAATCAGTCCTGATCAGGAGAGGCTCATGCTGCAGCCGCGCTCGCCAGCCATAAGCCCTGCATCTGGCACCCTTCCAAGGGGAGTGGCCTGAGGGATCAGGCTGAAACTGGCTCTCCAACATCCCTCAAGGGGTCTTGGATTGTGAGAGGCGCAGGCCAGGCTGAGGGACACCACCGGTGCATGATGGGGCTGGGAAGGGTCCACGGGAGGGCTCCAGGGAATGTCCGGCCCATCTCACTCAGTCCCAATTGGCTGGACCCCAGCAGCAAGCTAACCTACCGGTCTGAGCATCTGCCCCCTGGTGGCCAGTGCATGTCATAGCGACTGGTAGACCAGTTGACTGCCTGCCCCTGGTGGTCAGTGAACATCATAGCAAGCGGTTGAGTAGCCTTAGCATATCATTACCATATTACGCTTTGATTGGTTGTTCGGTTGTTCTGCCATTTGGTCTATTTGCACATTACCCTTTTATTATATAAGAGAGATATTTGTTACACATTATACAGTGGAAGCTTAATTTCCAAACATGTAAAACATATATGAGTATAAAACCTCCATTTGCAAAGAAACTAGCTTCTCTTGAATGAACAAGTGTCCTTCTTCACTGCACCCCAATTTGAGGATTCCTGTTGATGTGGAATTGACTCCAACCAGCATTTAACTGATTTGTGGAGACCTATTCTTTTTTTCTCTTTTAAGTTTTTTTATCTTATTTTCTTAGTATTTTACTTTAATGTTTTATTTTTTATTTTGTTATTATTTTTCTTTATTTTTTCTTCCTATTTTTTTATTTTTATTTCATTTTTTTATTTTTTTAAGTCACCATATCTGATAACTTTGCAGCCATCTCTGCCAACCAGGAGCACCATATTGACGATTACATCCTCCTGAACACCATTGCCAAGGGATCCTTTGCTGTGAAAGTTTTAATAAGACCAGGCACCTCCGAAGATTTAAGGGCTTAAATCACCCAAACATCACAGGTACTTGCAGTAATTTAGGGATCTTTACATTGTAATTTAGGCTTCTTTACCTTGTACTTATGTTCACATACTTGAGCTAACACAGTCTGTGTCCCAGGATTGTAGACTATTTAAATTAACACATGACATGACAAAATCAGGTCATTCAGATTTAAAAGTCAGGTAAATAAATTTCAGGTTCATGAAATAAGATGAAAATAACATTCTGGATGTGTGTGTGTATGAGTATTTGCAAATAGTTCTGAGACTAAAAGTCACACAGTATCAGATCCAATGCCTTCAAGTGGAAAACTTTAGAAAGCCTCCTCTTACCCTAAAATTTCACTTTTTTTTACTACTTTTAACCTTTATTAATCATCTCTTTAACTCAAAAAAAGGGCTCTATTGGGTGGTCTGTTGGAGGATTGGACAGGTTTCTATTAAGAATGAAATAGGCCCGACGGGTGTTACTCAGTGGTTGAGTGTTGACCCATGTACCAGGAGGTCACTAGTTCCATTCTTGGTCAGGACACATGTCAGGTTGTGGGCTCCATCCCCAGTAAGGGGCATGCAGGAGGCAACCCTCTCTCTTCCTCTCTCTAAAGTACATAAAAATATATCTTAAAGAAAGAATATAATAGAAATTCTTGGGCAGAGAGAGGAAATACATGACTTAGGAATAGTCTTCCTTTATTCAGTATATATCCCGAGGCTCTTCTCCATAGCAGGCACGAATTTCAGCTGCTCATTATTATCAGAGCAAGTCCCTGCTCTCACAGCTAAACACAAGCTAAATCTATAGAAACAAAAGAAAACAGCACAGAAGGAAAAAGAATATAGGAATGAAGAGGGAAGCTGTATTGCTAACTATTTGGCATGGCAGTGAGAGCAAGTCTTTTTATAAAGGTGAAAATTGAGATGGAAGAGGCTTCAACATAGTGTGTGTGTGTGTGTGTGTGTGTGTGCAAGTTCATTCAAGGCAGAGCAAAAGCAAGTAGACAGATACTGAGGTAGGAAAAAGGTGGGCAGGCTAGGGAGAAAGCAAAGGCCAAGGGGGCAGAGCAGAGCAGGAAGGAAGAGTCAGAGGAGACGAGGCAGGAATTATGGGGCCTAGAACCTGGAATCATGGCCAGGAAGAGTGCTTAGGATGTCAGGAACTGGAAGAATAAAGTGACCCATTTTCTTAGGATAGGGATTAGAAGGTATTTTTTGGACACACCAATATTTATTCCGATGTCTCTTGGACATCCAAGTGGATGTTGCAAGCAGGCTTCCAGATAATTAGTGTGGGTTCAGGCACTAGGGTTTGGAGGTAGGGTTATGTATTTGGGATTGCTCAGTGAGCAGGCGGTATTTAAAGCTAATGTGATCACCCTGCGAACAGGTGGGTAACTTGGTGGTGGAGCATGTGAAATTTCTCTCCAAATAGCTCAATTCCTCTGTGAAATAGGAAGCAATATTTTTTTTGTAAGTAAGAATGGTAGAGGTGCTTTGGGAAATTTGAGAAGAGATGGCCAAAATGAAATCATCCAGGACTGTGTAAAGGAGAATGGAATAAGGAAACATAGAATTCATGAATAGCACAAACAAACACATCTTGTTGAAGATATAGGTTATGTATTAATTCCCTTTGTGGACTAGCAATATTGGTAGAGTGCCTAGAAGTAACATTCACTAAGATTTTGTTGAATATAATTGAATGAAAATGAATGCTGCCTCATTATGACTGATTCACCATTTAATATAGGATGCGTCATACTTAATGATTCTTTCACAGGGAGAAAAATCTTTACATTTGATACCTTGACTTCCCTTCACCACTAAAGCTGGGACTTAGATAAGAGGCCTGGTGTTTGACAATGTTGCACTGCCTTGTAAATGATCGTTGTTGTATTTGTTGCTGCCCCTTCTCAGACAAGGATTTGCAGGCTTAGAGTAAAGGAGGACTATCTATGAGTCAACTGAGGTGATTCTAGAAAAGAAAGCTTAGCAATTTATTGAGGATTTCCTTTCAGATACTTCTTTCTGTGATTGCACTGCTGGTCTCAATCCCTCTAGCCTTTTCCGTCATTCTACTTTCTCTTCCCTCTTTAACACATTTTCCTCTCCAAATCTCTTTGAAAATTGAAATGTCCCTCTTCTGTAGCCTATTTTAGTTGAGAGAAAGCAGAAAGAATAAAGACAAGCCCTTACCTTTCTGTCTCCTTTTTTCTCCTCCTCCCTCATATCACCTCAAGGTCTCATTTTATGGTACAAGAACCTAAGAGCAGCTTGCCTAGGGGTCAAGATCTAATAATTACCTTTTATATCTACCCCTTGGTTTTTTGGTGGGTTTTTTTTTCTGAACACCCCTGGTGATGCTAGCTCATGTCCATAGAATCAAATTGAATTGTAATTTTAAATGTCACACGGAACCTAATTTAACGCAGCAATTAAAATGACTTATAGCTCAATCATTTTCACTGTTCAATTTAGGTACCCACCCTCGCTCTCCTCGTTACTGAGTGCCTCACATGCTGCACCCTGCTTAGCAGAGAGGAGGAGGATATTGAGGAGTATCATACAAGATCCTTTTTCCTCAGGACATTTACAATGTTAATAGGGAGACAAGAAATTTATGCTTAAGATTTTTAAAACCACTGTCAAATTTCTGTATAATAATGAAGTCCAGAGAATTACAGTTTTGGTGTAGATGAGTTTAGTTTAAATGGTGTCAGTTCAATGGTGTCAGATGATGGAAAAGCATTCAAGTGGAAAAGTCCTGTAGGCAGTTGAACAAGTAGGACTGATGCTCAGAGAATGGAGAAAGGACAGATAAAAATGAGTTATTCTATTGCATTGGGGTCTGTGCTCATTTATATAGAGGGGAAAAAAGAGCTGAGATGACTGAACATATTTAAGAACTTTGAGTTCAAACCATGGATTAGAACCCAGCTCAACATCCCTTACCTCGTGTGCTATGGCACAAATCACTTGCCTTCTCTGAGACTCCATTTCTTTTTTTTTTTAAATATATTTTATCGATTTTTTACAGAGAGGAAGGGAGAGAGATAGAGAGTTAGAAACATCGATGAGAGAGAAACATCGATCAGCTGCCTCCTGCACATCTCCCACTGGGGATGTGCCGGCAACCCAGGTACACGCCCCCGACCGGAATCGAACCTGGGACCCTTCAGTCCGCAGGCCGACGCTCTATCCACTGAGCTAAACCAGCTTCAGCCCATTTCTTAATTAAGGAATTAAGTGAGACATTTTCAGCGTATAAAATAGGTGAGAGCTATCAAGCTATACAACAAGTATTGCCTGCTGAAACCATCCCAAGAGCAACAGAATAATGCTGATCGAGCAAGAAGCTTACTGCTCTTACTGCAACAGGGTGTCTTAACAGAGTCTTTGCAGTGTCTCAGAAGGGGGTGGTCAGAGGCAGATATTTATAGGATGTTGGGGTCTGAGGTAAAGCAGATTGGTTCAGGTCTTTCAAAGTGAGAAATTAATTGGGTTTGGGCAAAGATTGTACAGTAATGATTTAAGATTAATGGACACAGTGAAATGTGGTTCTTGATAAGTAAACTGTTGTTTAACAAACACGGTGTTTTGCCAGGTTATCAATCTATTGTCTGAGAGGACTCTTGTTCACCCAAATGAGCTAACTCTTGCTTGGAAAAAAAACAGCTTGCAAGACTTTCCAGAATAAAAGTAAAATTCTGTATTCACAGCCTTATTTTCCTGGGTAAATATTTCTGGACCAAATAGATATCATGCCACTTGCCTTTAGCTCGGTGAGACTGATGTTGGACCTCTGACCCGCAGAAGTATCAGATAATAAATTTGTGTTGTTATAAGTCACTGGTTTGTGAAACTTGTTCCAGCAGCAATAGGAAGGTAATGTGATTTCTAAGTTCTTTATATGTCAGAGCGGAAACTAGAAGTCCCAGAGAGAGTCTTTATCTCTCTCTCTCTCTCTCTCTCTCTCTCTCTCTCTCTCTCTCTCATCAGGTATGCATGCTCTTGTAGAGAGAAGGGAGTGTTTGGAACAGAATTGATGCAGTTCTCAAATGTTTTTTCAACCATGTCTTCACCTTAGAATCACTTAGAGAAACTAAACATGTATTAGGTAGAATTCTAAAAATATCCCCTCAAAATTCCCATCTCCTGGTTATTCAGTCAACACTAATCTAGAAACTGTGTTGTAGGGACATTTTAGGTAAAATGTTCTAACTAGCTCATCTCTTTTTTTCTTTTCTTTTTTTATTAACCCTCTGAGGATACTTTTTCTATTGGTTTTTAGAGAGAGAGGAAAGGAGGGAGGGAGCGAGAGAGAAACATCAATGTGAAAGAGATACATTAATAGGTTGCCTCCTGCACCCCCCCCAAACAGGAGGGGGTTGGGGGTCTGGGGGGTTGAAAACGTGCAACCCAGGTATGTACCCTTGACTGGGATCAAATGCTCGACCCTTCGGTGCATGGGCTGACACTCTCACCACTGAGCTACACTGGCCAGGACCTAACTAGCTCATCTTAAAATAAGAATATGGGCTTGGATTATCCAGGTGGGTCCAATGTAACCACATAGGCCTTCTGATTAGAGAAGGAAGAAGAGTCAGATTAATGTGGAGGAAGAGGCAAGAGAGGTGAGGCAGAGGGAACATCAGAAAGATTTGATGCATGGGAAGGATCTGTCAATCCAGCATTGTGAGATTCGAGGATGGAGTAAGTGCATCATGAGCCAGGGAATGTGGGTGGACTCTAGGCTCTGGAAAATAGTCCACACTTTATAGTCCACAAGGACACAAGGACCTCAGTCCTACCTCTGCAAGGAATTGAATTTTGCCAACAACCTGAATGAGCAAAGAATTTGTCCCCAAATCATCCAGATATGAATGCATACCTGGTGATACCTTGCTTTTGGCCTTTTGAACGTTTAACCAGAGGAATCAGCCAACTAAATCATGCTGTACCTGCATTTCTAACCTACAGAACAGTGAGGTAACTGATTTACATGGTTTTAAACCACTACACTTGTTGTCATCTGTTATGGCAACAATATTAAAGTAATACACAACAAACAAAATAATACTTGAGTCCCATCCCAGATCAATTCAAATAGAGTCTGTTGTTAGGAGCCTCAGCATGTTTTCTTTTTTTTCTTTGCAAAAATCCTCATATAATTTGTATGAATAGTGAGAACCAAGGCTAGGGTAACCAACTAGTCCTGTCTTGGCTAGAGGTTTTTCCTTTCTGAGCACTCCAAGTCCCCTGTCCTGGGAGAGCCCTTAGTGACAGAACAGAGACATTTAGTCATCCCAAACATCTTCCTACGTGAAGCTGAAGCCATGTAGGATATATAAGAGGTGCTGTTGAAACTGTACCTTTTAAGTTCCCTGCAAATTCCTGTGCAAATAGCTTCTTCAAAATCATTCATACACGTTTTCCCTCTTCTCCGTGGACAATGGTCATTTGCATGTTAAACTTCTATTTCTTCTCCCATTTTCATATAGGTAACTAGAGCCTCACTAAAACTTTTATCCAATACATTTTTCCCTCATTGCAGGAAGTTCAGTATGGTCATTTGCATATTTTCATCAACTATTACTGCTTGGGACTATTACTAAAACTTCATAAGTAGCATACAGGGTATCTCTACACATAACACGTCAATTGAGCTAAGAAGCAATATCCCTTCACATTGCACTGAATCCTAGTTCATACATTTGTAAAATGTTTTCCATGATCTGAAAGAAAATCACTATTCAGTCTTATATGTATGGAACCTTTGTATAGTACTAAAAGCTTATTGTAGTTTAGCTTAAATATGAGTACTTATTCACTTATATTCAGAAAATTTGTCCTCAAAAATAATTTTCTGTAAAGAACAATATCCTATATAATAAAGAGCTAGTATGGTAATTAGGACAGCGGAACAAAATTCTGGATGACCTTCCAGAATGACCAGTGGGTGAGACCAAGGGGCCGCCAGGCAGCCAGGCTGCGAAGGTCTGAGGCAGCTGGGGCTGTAAGGGCCAAGCCCCTTGCATGAATTTCGTGCATCAGCCCTCTAGAAATATTATAAAAGCAATAATT